>NC_069787.1:78696673-78999704 GCF_027406575.1 Nycticebus coucang | reverse complement strand
CTAAAAACAAGAATAAAAAGATCATTAATCTCAAAATATATTCATTTTGTATAAATTTACTTTTATTGAAATAGCTGACAAAGGCATTAATAAACAGTATTTCTGTAGCACTTTAAAAAAGTGAAGAAAGAACTTCCATTAGAAGGTACATAATAAGAAAATATGAAAAAGAATTAATAGAAAGGGGTGGTGCCTGTGGCTCAAAGGAGTAGGGCACCAGCCCCATATGCCGGAGGTGGCGGGTTCAAACCCAGCCCCGGCCAAAAACCGCAAAATAATAATAATAATAATAATAATAATAATAATATTAATAGAAAGCTTAGATGTGAAATATGTCATTACAGAAGACATAAAAATCTCTAATATGGAAAATGTCTTTCTGGAAATCAATTAAAAATAGATTTTTATAATGAAAAATAAAATTGAGGCTCAGTGCCTGTAGGTCAAGCAGCAAAGGCACCAGCCACACACTCTAGAGCTGGAGGGTTCGAATCCAGCCCAGGCCTGCCAAACAACAATGACAACTACAACCAAAAAATAGCACAGCATTGTGGCCGGTGCCTGTAACCCCAGCTACTTGGGAGGCTGAGGCAAGAGACTCACTTAAGTCCAAGAGTTGGAGGTTGCTGTAAGCTATGACACCTTGGCACTCTACCCAGTAACAGCTGGAGAATCTGTCAAAAGGAAGGAAGGAAGGAAGGAAAGAAGGAAGGAAGGAAGGAAGGAAGGAAGGGAGGGAGGGAGGGAGGGAGGGAAGGAGGGAATTGAGAAATACATGTAAAATATGTCATGGAAGGACCAAGAGATTTAAAAATAGGTAATAAAATTAAGCTAAGAGATGTGTTAGACAAGGTAGGATGCTCCAACCTATATATAATTTGAATTCTAAGAGAACAGAAAAAAAGAGAAAAAAAGCTAATAATTTCCTATAATTGCTGAAATCCATAAATTCTTAAATATAAAATATCATGTAAGTACAGATTAGAGTAAATAAAAATATACCTACATCCAAAAATCACTTTAGTATTCTTATGGTATCACTTTACAGAGAAGATCATTTAAGGAGAGAAAGAAGAGCTTAAAAGACAAATAATAATGAAATAAAATCAGACCACCCACCAGCAATAATATATGTTAGAAGAAATATTATTAATATATGTGAAAATAAGAATTAAGAATTGTATAGTCCAAGACTTGACAAACTATTGGTTAAGTTTAAGTGCAAAGTAAAGGCATTGTAAAACACACAGAGATGTTACCACTCACAGCTTCAGACTTAAGCTGAAAGAAAATACTGAAGAATATATTTTACCAAGAACATGAAACATAGAAGAAAGCATGGGGAACACTGAAGTGACTATAAATGTGACCCTCACCCAAGTCCTAAAGTTTGATTTCTCCTTCTGGTATGACTCCCCCACATTTGTTTGTTACTATACTAATGATACTACAGTTAAAAGAAACTAGCAGTTACCAATCAACTTGTCTTTTCTCTACACCTTAAAATGTTCAACTCTTTTTAGCATTTTACATATTTACTCATCCTCTTATAATTAAAACTTCTCCATGTCTTGGCATGACATTATCTAAGGTGACAATGTGACATAATAGCAAAGCCACAGGTTTTGAACTCAAACAACTCTGCTTTCAAATAAATGCTAAGACAACAAAGACTAATTATGTGATGATGACAAAATTATTTAAACATCTTTAAACTCAATTTCTCTACCTGTCATCTGACAAGAATAATACCAACTTTGTTTATAGTAATATTGTTATCATGAAAATTTACTACTTCATTAAAATAAGTCTTTGTTTTATGCTTGTTCCATGCCAGACAAATTAATATGTAAAGTTCAAGTTCAATGCTTGGTAAGTAGTCAGTATTTAATACATTTTACATATCATGCTTCTTCCCTGTCGCCTTTCAATTGTGGATTTTCCCTGTGTCAATCCAATTTTGATGACACTTTCTCTCTACTTGCTACCTGGAAAATTTTATCAAGCCCAGGACTTTAACTATCATTTCCATGCTGAATGATTCTGATCCATACCCAGGTTTCATAACACATTTCTATTTATATGCTACAAATGTCCACATAGACAGCTTCTCAATACTTGAAATTCCTCCCCCCATCTCATGTGGGACAGGACCATCAGATAATGAGCCTTCCCAGCAATGCAGAACTAAGCTCCTGAACACAAAAAAGAGCTAAAACCTTTTGAGTTCATCCACAATGCTTTCTTCAAAAGATCTTGGTGAAAAGGGGAAAATGGGAAAATAAAAATAGCTCAGAGCAGTCTAAGTATGCAAAATTTATCAGGTCCAAAGAAATATGAGTATTGGGACTTCAGACACACTGTAACATCCATACCCAGAGCACACATTTTATTCCTGAGTAGCTACCTCACACGTTACCTTTATGTTCCTGGAATCTGCAATACAAAGAGCAATCTAAAGCCTATCAATATCTTATGTTATTTTAATGAAAATTCCTAATAAACAAGTTAGGAATTGCCTCTTCTTTTTTCCTGAAAATCCTATTTCTAAGTGCTGCTAATTGGAGTGTATTTCCAAGGCAATTTGAATTTATGCCCCCAGGTGTCCATCCAAAACATTTGACATCTAATTGACTCCATACTTAATTTTTTAAAAACTTGAAATTCAAAATTTGGAAAATACAATCATCTTTCTAAGTGAAAGTATATTATATAAACTATCTACCCTAGTGCCTGAAAAACAGACACTAGAATCATGTTAGTTCACTTTTCACCTTCAATGTCAAAACTATCTTCACCTCCTGACTTCCATATATATGTCATCAACACTACGTTCTCTGGAGTAAAACCTTGATGTTATGTATGAGAAGTTTTTCCCTTTGCCATAAATAATCAGTTACCCAGTCCTATTACTTTTTCCATTGCCACATGTCTCCCTTGAATTCACAACCCTCTCTTTGATTTATACTGGAACGTTAATTGTGACTTACTGAATTAACTCCTTCTCCTGTCCTTGACCTTTCCGTTTCTTCCTGATTTCACTATCCTGCATATTGCAATCATTTTAAATGTTCAAATGATTATTCACTGTGTCTGTATCTTGATGAGATTCATTCTTACTTCATTAATGATCCCATAGATTTCAGACTTTTTAATCTACCCAGTAGTCATTACTCCTTGTTATTTGTCCACAGTCAACCTTCCCAGTAATTAATTCTTTGCACAAAATTTGTGTCTTTTGCCTGCTCCTCAGTCCCCACCCCTGTATCTCACCCTGAGCCTCTCCTTGCAGTATTAATTCTGTCTCCTTCTGTGACAATTACCAGGGATGCACCGATAAATAAGTCACTTTATGAATTCACATACTTTAGAAGAAGATGAAAAAAAATTGCTAAATCAGAATCAAGTTTGAAAACTGAGATATAACTCAAATGCTATGAAATCATGTTTTAATCCTACTACTTGTAATAAGATACAATAGATATATCTAGATAAAAGTCTCAATCACAGAATGTTCTGTAGGACAGGTTGAAAGTCCTCAGTTTTGTGAAAAAAATAATTACATGAAAACATACAAATATGGATACAGAGTTATAAAGTAGATACTGTATTATATAGGATGGCTGCATAATACACAACATCATTTTTTGTATAGCTTTTTACTATATTCCCCTTGAAAGAGCCAAGAACAAGGCATTAACAGGTACTTTTTTCTGATTGCACACTTGGCATCAATTTTCATATATTACTTGTCATCTTTCAGAATTAAGATTCAGAAGAGGTAAGTTTCCCAATATCACAGTGCTAGTGAGTGACAAACTATATACAAAGAACATTGCATGTTCTATATAACTACTCATATTCCAGGTAAGACTTTCCCAACCACAGGAAAATTGAGTGTTTGTTGTAGGGACCTGCTCAGGACATTGTAAGATATTTCATAACATACATGTAGATGCCAGTAGCCTGACCCAGCTTGTGACAACCAAAAACCTGGGCACTACCAAATGTCTCAGAGGGAGACGAAATTGCTCATGGTTGAGAACCACTCTTCTGGGTGAAGAAAATATTCATATGATATGTACAATGCCAATATACACTCTTGAAACAAACTCAAAACAATACTTTCAATCTTATGTAAGATCTGCACATTTAATGACACATATCAAACCATCATAATTGTTGCTCATAGTGAGAAGGGGGATCAGAAACGAAAGGGAACAAAGTGTAATAAAATAAAATAAATTCCTGAAATAGAAAATTAACAGTAACATGCTATGAACCAAGAAGAAAGAGAAATTCCTTGTATCTGAGTTCCAAACACAGAGATAAATATTCATAACAGAAATTAAATGTGGTCAATGCAAGATTTTTTTTTTCCTTTTATTAAGTCATATACACATAGATCATGAACACATTTATGCATTTGTGGCGTACAATGTGTTTATTTTTTATACAATTTGGAATGCTTACAACAAACTAATCAACACAGCTTTCACCTCATTTACTTAATTATTGTGCTAAGACATTTATGTTCTATTCTTGATAGATTTGACTTGTACCCTTGCAATATGCTCCATAGGTGTGGTCTCTCCATTTACCCTCTATCTATCAAACCTCTCCCTCCTGTCTCATCCCCCTCCACTTATCTCCTTCATCCTGGGCTATAGTTGTGATCTATCTTTCATAAAAAGTGTGAAAATTATAAATTTGTTTCATAAAAGAACTGAGTACATTGGATACTTTTTCTTCCATCTTGAGGTACTTTACTAAGAAGAATATGTTCCAGCTTCATCCATGTAAACATAAAAGAGGTAAAGTCTTTATCTTTTTTCAGGCTGTATAATATTCCATGGTATACCTATACCAGAATTTATCAATCCATTCATGGGTCAATGGGCACTTGGGCTTCTTCAATGACCTGGCAATTATGAATTGAGCTTCAATGAACAATCTGGTGCAATATCTTTGGTGCGAAGTGATTTTTGGTCTTTTGGATATACACCTGGTAGAGGAATTGCAGGATCAAACAGCAAGTCTACTTGCTGAGTGTTCTCTAAACTTATTTCCAAAAGGAATGTATTAGCTTGCATTTCCACCAGCAGTGCAGAAGTGTTCCCTTTTGTCCAGATTCATGCCAACATCTGTAGTTTTGGGATTTGTGATGTGGGCTACTCTTACTGGAGTTAGCTGATATCTCCAAGTGGTTTTGACTTGGGGCAGCGCCTGTGGCTCAAGGAGTAGGGCACTGGCCCCATATGCTGGAGGTGGTGGGATCAAACCCAGCCCCGGCCAAAAACTGCAAAAAAAAAAAAAGGTTTTGATTTGCATTTCTCTGAAGATTAAAGATGATGAGTATTTTTTCATGTGTCTGTAGACCAGGCGTCTGTCTTCTTCAGACAAGCTTCTGTTCAAGTTTCTTGCCCACAATGAAATGGGATTACTTGTTTTTTTCTTATTGATAAGTTTAAGTTCTCTGTGAATTCTGGTTATCAGACCTTTGTCAGGAACATAAACTGCAAATGTCCTCTCCCATTCTGAGGGCTTCCTACTTGCTTTACTTACAGTGTTCTTGGCAGTGCAGAAGCCTTTTAGTTTGATCAGATCCCAGTAATGTATTTTTGACATTGCTTCAATTGCCGGGGGGGCAGGGGGGGTCCTCCTCATAAGTATTCTCCCAGGCAAATTTTTTCAATTGTTTCCCCTGCACTCTGTCCAAGAATCTTTATAGTTTCATGTCCTAAGTTTAAGTATTTTATCCAATGAGAGTCAATTTTTGTTAGAAGTAAAAGGTGTGGGTTGAGTTCAATGCAAGATTTCTGCCCTGTTTGTCCTAGATTTTAAGCCCACAGTCCTTTCCATTTTAACAAGTCAATTTGCTAAAATATTTTGCACTGTACTATGGTTTCTAAAACTGGTGGGGGAGACAAGATGGCGGACTGAAGCCAGCTTTCAACAAAGGCTCCCGTCCAGAAGGAGAGTTAAGGGACAGGAATTTAGTAAGTATCCTGGTGGACTTGAGCCTCACCAAGAGAGAAGGCTGAAGAACGCACATCAACACCGCTGAGGCAAGTTGTGATCACAAGGACGCAAACAAAAGGTACAAAATCCACCACCAAGCGGACGGGAGTCCCCCTCCCCCATGACACCGGCTCTAGAGCCCCACAATTGAACAAGCGGGCAGAAATTAAAGGCCCTCCCACTACACTCCAGGGAAAGACCTTCTAAAAACTGGACCTACCTCCCCTACTGGGGTGCCGTGGCGTTCTCCTGCCGGACATAGGGCTGAATAAAACTTTGGGAATCCTTTGCCGGCAACCCTGAATCCCCGGCGCTCCCCTCCTGCCCACTGAGGTCTGGAGGCCTGTCCCCTAGGACTTCGGATCCTTGGGTGATTTCTCAAGGGGTGTGGACAGTCCCCGAGTTGCGACTGGTCAGCATTGACTCTGAGGCGCGCCGAGTGAGGAGAGGGCACCCGGCTGAGGGGGAGTCACGCCTCGCGGCACTTCCCTGCGGTGCAGTGCAGCAACCCTCCCCGGGCATACAGGGCCCAAGACTGAATCAGACTCTGGCCTCCCTGCTGAGAGCTGAGAACCCCTACTCTCACTCGGGGTCTGAGGGCCTATCCCCCAGGAGTTCGGCTCCTTGGGTGATTTCTCGAGGGGAGTGCACAGTGCCTGAGCTGCGTCAGGTCAGCGCTGACTCTGGGACACGTGAGGGAGGAGAGGGCACTCTGCTGAGGGGAAATCAAGCCTTGGCGGCACTTCCCTGCGGTGCAGTGCAGGAGCCCTCCCCGGACCGTAGTATTGCGTGAAACTGAATGAAACTCTAGCTTCCCCCTGCCCCACTCCCAATCCGGGTCTGGGGGCCCATCCCCCAAGAGTTCTGATTCTTGGGGGATCTCTTAAGGGGTGTGGACCCAGCACAAACTGCAGCCGCTCAGTGCTGACTCTGGGGCGCGGGACAGAGGAGAAAAGGGTCGCCTGAGTGCCCACACCAGAGCAGCAGTTCCCTGGAGGTAGATCAACAGCCGTTTTTTCTTTAACGGCAGAACGCTCACTTCTGGATATTCTGAGGCCACACCCCCTGCATCCCTGGGCAACCAGAGGGGGCAACCAGAGGAGGCCACCGGTGACACGGCTCACAAACCCGGAAGCCTCCAGGGCGGGGCCGACCCAGAGAGGTGTTCAGATGCAATTCTCCAGCAGCAAAGACGTTTGAACTCAAAACAGCCCGTCTCCTGTAGGCGACGACAGGAACAGAGACAGAACCTCACAAAGTTGTCTGTTCTGTTCTGTTCTGTTAGCAGCATCCATCAGGGACGGGGCTAAGCCTGAGTGAACACCTCCTTCCCACCACCTGCATCAAACACTCAAAGATGTCAGGCCCCATCTCCTCCTGCTAGATAGCGGCAGTCTGTGGGGGCCTGGCAGACTTCCTTGCGATTCAGGCAGGTGCAAACCCCTGGAGTGTCTGTTCACTGCAGGCAACTGGGTTAGCCATCTGCAGAGATACCAGTGACTGGGTCCGATGGAGGGGCAAAGTGGGGAAGGAGACGTCAACCTTCCCAGACTGCTCTATTTGCTGGGTGGATCCTCATGACTCCACGCTGCACTGGGGTGAGCTGTGTCAGAGGAGTCACCAGGCCCCTGTGATCCAGTTCCCAGAGACCTCTTGAACCCTTCCACCCGAGACAAGTGCCGATTGAGACAGTTGATTCGGACCTTTTGAACTGGGCTAATAGACTGAGGACTCTTCAGGCGGTGCCCTGGGTGTGCGATTGTAGGAAGGTTTGATTCTCCTTTTCCAACTGGGGCCAGAGGTGGGCAGGCGGGGTGACTTAATTGCTGATTTTTCCACACAGCTGAGACTTCAAGCCAGAGTAGAAGTTGCAATAGGATCGAACAGAAACCAGCTGAAAACAAGACAGAACCACTTTGCTCCACCACACCAGACAGGGCCCCAGTTTCTCAGGCCACAACATTGTACAGGCCCTCAATAAAACCCCAGGGGAAAAACCAAAGGAAGTAAACCATGGGGCGGAATCAGCGGAAAAACTCTGGCAACATGAATAACCAGAATAGATCAACTCCCCCAAGAAAAGATACGGCAGATGTGATTGAAGATCCCATTCATAAACAACTGGCTGAGATGTCAGAAGTCGAATTCAGAATTTGGTTTGCAGACAAGATTAATAAAATGGAATTAGGAATTCGAGGAGAAATTCAAAAATTGTCTCAAGAATTTAATGAATTTAAAGACAAAACCACCAAAGACTTAGACACACTGAAACAAGAACTTATAGCCCTCAAAGATATGAAAAATACAGTAGAATCCCTCAGTAACAGAATGGAGCAAGCAGAAGAAAGGATTTATGACATTGAAGATAAAGTCTTCGAACGCTCCCAATCTCTCAAAGAGGAAGAGAAATGGAGAGCAAAAACGGATCACTCACTCAGAGAGCTCTCAGATAATTCGAAAAAAAATAACATAAGGGTTATAGGAATTTCGGAGAACGATGAATTGGCTGCCAAGGACACAGAGGCCCTTCTACATGAAATTATGAAAGAAAATTTTCCAGACATGCCTAGAGAATCTGAAATTCAGATAGCAGACAGCTTCAGAACCCCAGCACGATTCAACCCCAATAAGCCATCTCCCAGACATATCATAATTAGCTTCACTAAAGTTAACATGAAAGAGAAGATTCTCAAAGCAGCCCGGCGAAAGAAAACTATAACGTACAAAGGTAAGAATATTAGAATAACTGCAGATCTCTCTGCTGAAACTTTTCAAGCAAGAAGAGGCTGGTCATCAACTTTTAATCTCCTAAAGCAAAAAAACTTTCAACCCAGGATCTTGTATCCAGCTAAACTGAGTTTCATCTATGATGGAGAAATTAAATACTTCAATGACATTCATATGTTGAAAAAATTTGCCATAAGTAAACCAGCTCTTCAGGATGTTCTCAGACCTATCCTCCACAATGACCAACCCAATCCTATACCACAAAAGTAAACTCACTCAGAAACTTCGGATCAAACTCCAACTTCCACACTGGCGAAAGGATTAAAAATGTCCACTGGACCTTTGAAAAACTCGATACCCAAAATTCCACCAGACTTATCAATACTCTCCATCAATGTGAATGGCTTAAACTGTCCTGTAAAGAGGCATAGGTTAGCTGACTGGATACAAAAACTCAAGCCAGATATTTGTTGCATACAAGAGTCACATCTCAACTTAAAAGACAAATACAGACTCAGGGTGAAAGGATGGTCATCCATATTTCAGGCAAATGGTAATCAGAAAAAAGCAGGTGTTGCAATTTTATTTGCAGACACAGTAGGCTTTAAACCATCAAAAGTAAGGAAGGACAAGAATGGTCACTTCATATTTATTAAGGGTAATACTCACTATGACGAGATTTCAATTATTAATATCTATGCACCCAACCAGAATGCACCTCAATTTATAAGAGAAACTCTAACAGACATGAGTAACTTGATTTCCTCCAGCTCCATAATCGTTGGAGATTTCAACACTCCCTTGGCAGTGTTGGATCGATCCTCCAGAAAGAAGCTGAGCAAAGAAATTTTAGATTTAAACCTAACCATCCAATATTTAGATTTAGCAGACATCTACAGAACATTTCATCCCAACAAAACTGAATACACATACTTCTCATCAGCCCACGGAACTTACTCCAAAATTGATCACATTTTAGGTCACAAGTCTAACCTCAGTAAATTTAAAGGAATAGAAATTATTCCATGCATCTTCTCGGACCATCATGGAATAAAACTTGAATTGAGTAACAACAGGAATCTGCATACCCATACAAAAACATGGAAGTTAAATAACCTTATGCTGAATGATAGCTGGGTCAGAGATGAGATTAAGAAAGAAATCACCAATTTTTTGGAACAAAACGACAATGAAGACACAAGCTATCAGAACCTCTGGGACACTGCAAAGGCAGTTCTAAGAGGGAAATTTATAGCACTGCAAGCCTTCCTCAAGAGAACGGAAAGAGAGGAAGTTAACAACTTAATGGGACATCTCACGCAACTGGAAAAGGAAGAACATTCCAACCCCAAACCCAGTAGAAGAAAAGAAATAACCAAAATTAGAGCAGAATTAAATGAAATTGAAAACAAAAGAATAATACAACAGATCAATAAATCAAAAAGCTGGTTTTTTGAAAAGGTCAATAAAATAGATAAACCTCTGGCCAACCTAATCAGGAAAAAAAGAGTAAAATCTCTAATATCATCAATCAGAAACAACGAAGACGAAATAACCACAGACTCATCAGTAATCCAAAAAATCCTTCATGAATATTACAAGAAACTTTATTCTCAGAAATATGAAAATCTGAAGGAAATAGACCGATACTTGGAAGCACGCCACCTTCCAAGACTTAATCAGAATCAAGTGGAAATGTTGAACAGACCCATATCAAGTTCAGAAATAGCATCAACTATACAAAACCTCCCTAAAAAGAAAAGCCCGGGACCAGATGGTTTCACGTCAGAATTCTACCAAACCTTTAAAGAGGAATTAGTACCTATATTACTCAATCTGTTCCAAAATGTAGAAAAAGAAGGAAGACTACCCAACACGTTCTATGAAGCAAATATCACCCTGATCCCCAAACCAGGAAAAGACCCAACAAGAAAAGAAAATTATAGACCAATATCACTAATGAATATAGATGCAAAAATATTCAACAAGATCCTAACAAACAGAATCCAACAACACATCAAACAAATTATACATCATGACCAAGTTGGTTTTATCCCAGGGTCTCAAGGCTGGTTCAATATACGTAAATCTATAAATGTAATTCAGCACATAAACAAATTAAAAAACAAAGACCATATGATTCTCTCAATTGATGCAGAAAAAGCTTTTGATAATATCCAGCATCCCTTCATGATCAGAACACTCAAGAAAATTGGTCTAGAAGGGACTTTTCTTAAACTGATAGAGGCTATCTACAGCAAACCCACAGCCAATATCATATTGAATGGAGTTAAATTGGAATCATTTCCACTCAGATCAGGAACCAGACAAGGCTGCCCATTGTCTCCATTGCTTTTCAACATTGTAATGGAAGTTTTAGCCACCGCAATTAGGGAAGAAAAGGCGATCAAGGGTATCCATATAGGGTCAGAAGAGATCAAACTCTTGCTCTTCGCAGATGATATGATTGTGTATCTGGAAAACACTAGGGACTCTACTACAAAACTCCTAGAAGTGATCAAGGAATACAGCAGCGTCTCAGGTTACAAAATCAACATTCATAAATCGGTAGCCTTTATATACACCAACAACAGTCAAATTGAAAAAGCAGTTAAGGACTCTATCCCATTCACAGTAGTGCCAAAGAAGATGAAATATTTGGGAATTTACCTAACAAAAGACGTGAAAGATCTCTATAAAGAGAACTATGAAACTCTAAGAAAAGAAATAGCTGAAAATGTTAACAAATGGAAAAACATACCATGCTCATGGCTAGGAAGAATCAACATTATCAAAATGTCCATACTACCCAAAGCAATATATAATTTCAACGCACTCCCTATTAAAGCTCCACTGTCATATTTTAAAGATCTTGAAAAAACATTACTTCGTTTTATATGGAATCAGAAAAAACCTCGAATAGCCAAGACATTACTCAGAAATAAAAACAAAACAGGAGGAATCACACTACCAGACCTCAGACTTTACTACAAATCGATAGTGATCAAAACTGCATGGCACAAAAACAGAGAAGTAGATATCTGGAATAGAATAGAGAACCAAGAGATGAATCCAGCTACTTACCGCTATTTGATTTTTGACAAGCCAATTAAAAACATTCAGTGGGGAAAAGATTCCCTATTTAACAAATGGTGCTGGGTGAACTGGCTGGCAACCTGCAGAAGACTGAAATTAGACCCACACCTTTCACCATTAACTAAGATAGACTCTCATTGGATTAAAGATTTAAACTTAAGACATGAAACTATAAAAATACTAGAGGAGAATGCAGGGAAAACCCTTGAAGAAATTGGTCTGGGTGAGTATTTCATGAGGAGAACCCCCCGGGCAATTGAAGCAGCTTCAAAAATACACTACTGGGACTTGATCAAACTAAAAAGCTTCTGCACAGCTAAGAACACAGTAAGCAGAGCAAGCAGACAGCCCTCAGAATGGGAGAAGATATTTGCAGGGTATAACTCTGACAAAGGTTTAATAACCAGAATCCACAGAGAACTCAAACGCATCAGCAAGAAAAAAACAAGGAATCCCATCGCAGGCTGGGCAAGGGATTTGAAGAGAAACTTCTCTGAAGAAGACAGGCGCACGGCCTTCAGACATATGAAAAAATGCTCATCATCTTTAATCATCAGAGAAATGCAAATCAAAACTACTCTGAGATATCATCTAACTCCAATGAGACTAGCCTATATCACAAAATCTCAAGACCAGAGATGTTGGCGTGGATGCGGAGAAAAGGGAACACTTCTGCACTGCTGGTGGGAATGCAAATTAATACATTCCTTTTGGAAAGATATATGGAGAACACTCAGAGATCTAAAAATAGATCTGCCATTCAATCCTGTAATTCCTCTGCTGGGCATATACCCAGAAGACCAAAAGTCACAACATAACAAAGATATTTGTACCAGAATGTTTATTGCAGCCCAATTCATAATAGCTAAGTCATAGAAAAAGCCCAAGTGCCCATTGATCCACGAATGGATTAATAAATTGTGGTATATGTATACCATGGAATACTATGCAGCCTTAAAGAAAGATGGAGACTTTACCTCTTTCATGTTTACATGGATGGAGCTGGAACATATTCTTCTTAGTAAAGTATCCCAAGAATGGAAGAAAAAATACCCAATGTACACAGCCCTACTATGAAAGTAATTTGGGACTCTCACATGAAAGCTATAACCCAGCTACAACTTAACAATAGTGGGAAGTGGGAAAGGGGTGGGTGGGTAGAGGGAGGGGAATCGGTGGGATCACACCTGTGGTGCATCTTACAGGGGTATTTGCGAAACTTGGTAAATGTAGAATGTAAATGTTTTGGCACAGTAACTGAGATAACGCCGGAAAGGCTATGTTAACCACTGTGATAAAAATGTGTCAAATGGTTTATGAAGTGAGTGTATGATGCCCCATAATCATATCATTGTATACAGTTATGATTTAATAAAAAAATTAAAAAAAAATAAAAAAATAAAAAAATATGGTTTCTAAAACTGTCACCAGGTGACATTTCTTCAATTTATGAGTTTATTATCCCCTGGATCTTCAATGTCTACATGTAGCCCATATTTAGAAGCCAGTACCAAGAAGTTTAGGACATTACAATAGAAAATAATCACTGCTCTTCGAGTAGGAAACCATGTCCATAACTGTCTTTTATAATTTTGAGCAAGTTTGTGAACCTCTGGAAAGTGGATGTCTTTGAAAAGTTTCTCCCCAGTGTTTCTCTTCTAAAATATCTTAATATCCAGAGCTACCTAGGAAAATTGAGTAAAACCACCATTAACATTTATATACAAATTTACTAACACATAACCACACATATAAGTTGACTAAGAATCAAGAAGCTCTTCAGGATATGTTTTCATTCCCCAGAATTTAAGAGGTTGAGAACAAGAGAATGGCTAAAGGAAATTTTTAAAGTATAATTAAAATTAAACTTGCCCCCTTGTCAAAGTGACTATTGTGTACATAATTGCAAGATAACAAAAAAAGTATTTAAGAAAGGAATTTATTTTTGCTTCTATTTATGTGGTGAATTACATTTATGGATTTACATATGTTGAACCAACCTTGCATCCTTGGAATAAACCCCACCTGATCATGATGCACAATTTTTTTTTAATGTGTAGCTGTCTTCTGTTTACTTGAATCTTATTGAATATTTTTGCATCAATATTCATTAATGGTATTGGTCTGTTGTTTTCCTTTCTTGTTGGATGATTCATGGTTTTGTTGTCAGGATGATGCCTGCTTTGTAGAACGTTTAGGGAGGATTCATTCCTTCTCCATGTTTTGCAATAGGTTCTCCAATATAAGTAGAATCTCTTCTTTGAAGAGTTGGTAGAATTCTGGAGTAAAACCATCCAGTCCAGGACTTTTCCTTTTTGGAAGATTTTTAATTGTTGTCTCAACTTAAGTGCTTGATATTGGTCTATTCAAAATTTCTAATTCTTTCAGGTTGAGTTTAAGGTGGTGTGATTCCAGATATTGGTCCATTTCCTCTATATTTTCACATTTCTGGGCATAAAGGTTTCTGCAGTAATTTTTGAGGATCATTTGTATCTCTGTGACATCTGTTGCTATTTTCTTTTCTTTTTTTACTTTTGATTGTGGTTATTAGAGACCTTACTTTTCTATTTCTATTTAGTCTGGCCAAGGATTTATCCATTTTATTAATCTTTTCAAAGAATAAACTTTTTGTTTCACTGAACTTCAGAATGATTCCTGTGTTCTCAATTTCATTTAATTTTGCTCTAATTTTGGTTATTTCTTTTCTTCTAGGTTTAGGATTGGAGTACTCTTCCTTTCCCAGTTCCTTGAGATGATCCCTTAGGTTATTGTACTTTCTTTTTTTTGGATGTGGGGATATAATGCTATAATTTTTCTTCTTAGGGCTATCTTTGTAGTATCCAACAGGTTTTGATAGCTTATGGCTTCAATGTCATTTTATTTGAGAAATCTAATGATTTCCTTTTTTATCTCCTCTTTTACCAAGCTGTTGTCAGCCTAAGGTTGTTTAGTTTCCATGATTTATGTGTGTTTGAAGATTTCTGTTGGAGTCTAGTTCTACTTTTATTCTGTTATGGTCCAAGAAGATACAAGGTACAATTTGTATACCTTTAAATTTTTGCCTGAAGATATGATCAATTTCTGAGGATAATCTATGGGATGATGAGAAGAATACTCAATTTTATTAGGATGAAACATTAGAACCTACAGAGAACTCAAACTAATCACCAAGGAAAGAGCAAAACATCTCATTTATCAGTGGGCAAGACACTTGAACAAAAACTTCCCTGAAGAAGACAGATGTGTGGCCATGAAACACATGACAAAATGCTCATCATCCCTAAGGATTAGAGAAATGGAAATCAAAACCACTCTGAGATATCACATAACCCCAGTGAGAATAGCCACAATCAAAATCCCAAAGCTGCAAATGTTGGTGTGGATGTGGAGAGAAGGAAACACTTTTACACTGCTAGTGGGATTGTGAACAAATATGGACTCTGTGGAAATAAATACGAAGAATGCTCAAAGAGCTAAAAGTAGACCTTCCATTTGATCCCACAATTCTATTACTAGGTATCTACCCAAAAGGAAAAAAAAAATCATTTTATCACAAGGACTTTTGCACTAAAATGCTTACTGCAGCTTAATTCACAATTGCCAAGAAGTGGAACCAATGCAAGTGCCCATCAACCCATGAGTGGATTATTTATACCATGGAATGCTATGGTATACATAATCCAACTGTGGTATATGTATACCATGGAATGCTATTCAACCATAAAAAAGATGGAAACTCTACATCCTTTGTATTAAACTGGATGGAGATGAAGCACATTCTTCTTAGTAAAGTATCATAAGAATGGAAAACCAAGTATTCAATGTACTCAATACTAATATGAAACCAAGAGAAAAACAACTACATGCCAACGCAAAAGAGAAACATAAATAAATTCAAGTGTGGGTGGGAGGATGGTTTAAGGAAAGGGGAGAGAAGAGAAGATTGGGAGATTGGTAAACTTTCATCTATTTTGCACAATGTAAGGGTATACAGCACATCTCCTAGGTGAAGGGCTGAACTACAATTTGAACTTTCCCTTCGAAATGAAAACAAGGCAACCTAATGATCTTTCTCCTCATATTAATCCAAAATGTTTAAAAATCTTTTTTTGAAATAGAAGTTTACATGATTAGATTTATGTTTTTCAGACATTTATTATGGCTGCTTATATGGAGTGAAAATGCTGTATAAAGCATGTATTTTGTAGAAGAAAAACATAAATGTGAAGAGATAGTTATAGAAGTTCGGTCAAGAGATGACAGGGCATTGAATAGCACAGTAGCAATGAAAAAGGTAACATGAGCCTGGATTTAAAATACCTAGAGGAAATAGAATTTGCTTGTCTTGGACATTCATTAGGTACTTTTTTTTTGAAGAGAGAAAAATTAGGAAATGCTCCCAGGTTTCTTTCCTGGAATCTGTGTGGATTTTATCAATGAGCAGGACAAGACTGGGAGAAGATAAACTTAATCATAAAAGCATATCAAATCTAACATTTGATATAATATTCTAACATTTGATATATATAGTTTAGTTTTTATATTAGGTTCTAAAACCAAAGGATTCATAAAGTTGCTCTCACCCGCAGTAGAGCCTAAAATTAAACATAGCTCCACTCTCCTCACTTTAAAAATGACACTCCTCTCCAACACCATAAAATTCCACCTCTAGCTCCGTTAATGTAGGATGCTCCTTGTATTCTTTCCTAGACTCCCTTGGGCTACTTATAACCTCAGCACAGCCAAGATGGCCACCCTGAAATACATTATCTTGTGTATTCCTGTCCACTTAAGTTGATCTTTTTCTTCTTCTGCAATATTATTCAATGTTACTTTTGCTAAGACAATATTGCTTCTTTCTCCAGGTTTCCTTCTTCTCCATGAAGAAATATAAATATTTTTCTAATCAGTCTAAATTTTCAGAGACTTAAGGAAAAATTTGAGTCAGCAAAGTCCAATACACTATTGCTTGACTCTTGAAGTAGATGAGTCACATGTTCTTAAACCAAAATATTTCTAATTTTCAATCTCATAGAGAGAATGAGACATGGTCATTTATATAGAATGTTACTACTTTGGGGAAAATCGCAATTACCACTGATACTCCTCTGAAAAATGGCTTCTCTTGGGCTGAATATTAACTCTAGTGGAACAGATCTTCAGCTGCAGTAAGTTCTTTCTTATAATGAGATTTCAACTTTAACTTTCCAGCTAAGTCTCCTGGATTGCTATTATACATGAACCACTGAACTAGTGCCTGCTTTGCCCATAAGCCTGTCACCAATACAAGAAGTGTTACTTTTTCAAACTTTAAAAAATATATAATTTGTTTTAAAGTAGTTTCACATTTTTTATCATAGAATGATTTCTTTTATTAAAAATGGTTCTTGTTCCAAGAAGGTTTTTAGCTAAACAAAATACCCAATTAGGGATGCATGATTGAATGATATTGAAGGGTATATTTTCTCATACTTCTAAGTAGATAAGAATCCTAATTGTGGTTAGTCTGACTTTATCTTGCCACTTTTAATTCTGATCTTTCTTCATGTGTAGTACAGAAGAAACACTGTTTCTTCTGATTATTTAGTAGTGTAAGGGAGATAAATTAGTTTTAGCTTTTATATTGTGAATCATGGATGTTTAGGTTTAGAAAGTCATTGATATATAGCCAAATATAACATAGTGATTACAGTTACCAAGAGAGAAGAAAATGGGTGTATTGGCTAATAAACAGGCTTCTGATTATACTCAAGGTAATAAAATGCATTATTAATAGTTTCAAATCCCATGATTTGAAAACAGTGATTAGCATATAAAAATAACAAAGCACTTAAACTCATATAAAAACTAAAGAAGATATAAATCACTTGCAGGACCCCAGTGTAGTTGTCCTTGCAAAAATGCAATCTTCATTTTGGGCTGTAGACAAAAAATTCAATATATTTGTGACCCTAACTAGCAAAAACGAGAACAAACTGCTAATAAAGAAGATGAAGAATTGATATTAATCCATTTTGACTCATTTAAGACCTCATGAAGAAACTCTCTTTATTACCAAGAAATCTAACAATTCTCCTGATCTCAGGTTTTTCTCTTCCTAGCACAAAATATTTAGAAATTTCTTTTAACTTGAAAAGAAAAACTACAAAAAAAAACTCCTTTTATCAAGTCAAACTGCCTCCTCAGGGCTTTCTTCCTAGGTAAGTATATTTCTTCCTATTCACTTTCTCACCCATGAACTTCTCAAACTACAGAAAACTCATATAATCAGTAGTGAAATTAATTTTGCTAGAAATTCTTAGGAATAGAGTGACTGTATTTTTGATCATCCACGCCAACATTCTTTTGAAAACAAAAAGAGGCACTATTAATAATCAAGCAACTGAGATTGTCCTAAATGAATAGGACATATGGCCATGACACACATGACCTCCTAGCAGTAATAAATTAAGTAATCCAATAAATTTATTACTCCTTGACTTTTCAGAAAATATTGATTTTTTTTTTGAGTCAGTTTTACTTTGTTGCCATTGGTAGAGTGCTATGGCATCATAGCTCACAGCAAGCTCAAACTCTTGGGTTCAAGAGATCCTCCTGCCTCAGTCTCCTGAGTAGCAGAGACTACAGGCACCTGCCACAATAACCAGCTATTTTTAGAGATGTGGTCAGGTTCTTGCTCAGGCTTATCTCCAACTCCTCAGCTCAAGGGATCTTCCCACCTTGGCCCCCCAGCGTGCTAGATTACAGGTGTGAGCTACCGCATCCAGGCTAAATTATTGATTTTTATTGGCTATTACCCACTTTGTGCAACTCTGTCCTCTATATTGTGAGACACTCCATTCTTTTGAATTTCATCCAACTATTTTGCTGCTCTATGCCTCAATGTATTTTTTATATTTTTTTCTACTCTTGCATTGTTCTAATCTTGATTAAGTTCTTCATTGCTATATTTCTCTCTTACCCTTAGCTGATAGTTAACTGTTCTTTTTTTCTTTCTCATTTATTTATTTTATTAAATCATAGCCGTGTACATTAATGTGATTGTGGAGCCCCATGCACTGGTTTTATAGACCGTATGACACATTTTCATTTCACTGGTTAACATAGCCTTCCTGGCATTTTCTTAGTTATTATGTTAAGACATTTATATTCTACATTTACTAAGATTCACATGTACCTTGTAAGATGCACCATAGGTATAATCCCACCAATCACCTTCCCTCCACCCACCTCCCACCTCGTCACCTCCCTCTCCCCCTTCCCCATATGCTTAGGTTATAACTGGGTTATAGCTTTCATGTAAAAGCCATAAATAGGTTTCATAGTAGGGCTGAGTACATTGGATACTTTTTCTTCCATTCTTGAGATACTTTCCTAAGAAGACTATGTTCCAGCTCCATCCATGTAAACATGAAAGAGGTAAAGTTTCCATCTTTCTTTAAGGCTGTATAATATTTCATGGTGTACATATACCACAATTTATTAATCCATTCATGGATCGATGGGCACTTGGGCTTTTTCCATGACTTAGCAATTATGAATTGGGCTGCAATAAACACTCTGGTACAAATATATTTGTTATGATGTGATTTTTGGTCTTCTGGGTATATGACTAGTAGAGGAATTATAGGATTGAATGGCAGATCTATTTTTAGATCTCTAAGTGTTCTCCAAACATTTTTCCAAAAGGAATGTATTAATTTGCATTCCCACCAGCAGTGTAGAAGTGTTCCCTTTTCTCCACATAAACACCCACATATCTGGCCTTGGGATTTTGTGATATGGGCTAATCTTACTGCAGTTAGATGATATCTCAAAGTAGTTTTGATTTGCAATTCTCTGATGATTAAAGATGATGAGCATATTTTCATATGTCTGTAGGCCATGCACCTGTCTTCTTCAGGGAAGAAGTCCCTTGCCCAGCCTGCGATGGGATCACATGTTCTTTTCTTGCTTATATGATTGAGTTCTCTGTGGATTCTGGTTATTAAACCTTTGTTGGAGACATAACCTGCAAATATCTTCTCCCATTCTGAGGGCTGTTTGCTTCCTATACTTACTGTGTTCTTGGCTGTGCAGAAGCTTTTCAGTTTGATGAGGTCCCGGTAGTGTATTTTTGAAGCTGCTTCACTTGCCCAAGGGGTCCTCCTCATAAAATGCTCACCCAAACCGATTTATTCAAGGATTTTTCCTGCACTCTCTTCAAGTATTTTTATAGTTTCGCATTGCAAGTTTGAATCTTTAATCCAGTGAGAGTCTATCTTAGTTAATGGTGAAAGGTGTGGGTTCAGTTTCAGTCTTCTACAGGTTGCCAGCCAGTTCACCCAGCACCATTTGTTAAATAGGAAATCTTTTCCCCACTGAATGTTTTTAATTGGCTTGTCAATGATCAAATAACAGAAAGTAGCTGGATTCATCTCTTGGTTATCTATTCTGTTCCAGACATCTACTCTCTTTTTGTTCCAATACCATGGTGTTTTGATCACTATCGATTTATAGTATAGTCTGAGGTCTGGTAGCGTCATTTCTCCTGCTTTATTTTTATTTCTGAGTAATGTCTTGGCTACTCGAGGTTTCTCTCATTCCATATAAAACAAAGTATTATTTTTTCAAGACCTTTAAAGTATGACAGTGGAGATTTAATAGGGATTGCATTAAAATTGTATATTGCTTTGGGAAGTATGGACATTTTAACAATGTTGATTCTTCCCAGCCATGAGCATGGTATGTTTTTCCATTTGTTAACATTTTCAGTTATTTCTTTTCTTAGAGTTTCATAGTTCTCTTTATAGAGATCTTTCATGTCCTTTGTTAGATAAACTCTCAAATATTTCATCTTCTTTGGCACTACTGTGAATGGAATAGAGTCCTTAACTGTTTTTTCAGCTTGACTATTGTTGATATATATAAAGGCTACCAATTTATGAATGTTGATTTTGTAACGTGACACACTGCTGTATTCCTTCATCACTTCTAAGAGTTTTGTAGTAGAATCCCTGGTGTTTTCCAGGTATAAAATCACATCATCTGCAAAGAGCGAAAGTTTGATTTCTTCTGACCCTATATGGATACCCTTAAAATCCTTTTCTTCCCTAATTGCAGTGGCTAAAACTTCCATTACAATGTTAAAAAGCAATGGAGACAATGGGCAGCCTTGTCTGGTTCCTGATCTGAGTGGAAATGATTTCAATTTAACCCTATTCAATACGATATTGGCCGTGGGTTTGCTGTAGATGAACTCTATCAGTTTAAGAAATGTTCCTTGTATACCAATTTTCTTATGTGTTCTGATCATGAAGGGATGCTGGATATTATCAAAAGCTTTTCCAGCATCAATTGAGAGAATCATATGGTCTTTGTTTTTTAATTTGTTTATGTGCTGAATTATATTTATAGATTTAGGTATATTGAACCAGCCTTGAGACTCTGGGATAAAACTGACTTGGTCATGATGTATTTGTTTGATGTGTTGCTGGATTCTGTTTGTTAGGATCTTGTTGAATATTTTTGCATCTACATTCATTAGTGATATTGGTTTATAATTTTCTTTTCTTGTTGGGTCTTTTCCTGGTTTGAGGATCAGGGTGATGTTTGCTTCATAGAACGTGTTGGGTAGTCTTCTTTCTTTTTCTACATTTTGGAACAGGTTGAGTAATATAGGTACTAGTTCCTCTTTAAAGGTTTGGTAGAATTCAGATGTGAAGCCATCTGGTCCCGGGCTTTTTTTTAGGGAGATTTTGTACGGTTGATGCTATTTCAGAATTTGATATGGGCCTGTTCAACATTTCCACTTGATTGTAGCTAAGTCTTGGAAGGTGACGTGCTTCCAAGTATCGGTCAATTTATTTCAGATTTTCATATTTCTGAGAATAAAGTTTCTTGTAATATTCATTAAGAATTTTTTGAATTTCTGAGGACTCTGTTGTTATTTCATCTTTGTTGTTTCTGATTGATGAGATTAGAGATTTTACTCTTTTTTCCTCGCTAGGTTAGCCAAAGGTTTATCTATTTTATTGACCTTTTCCAAAAACTAACTTTTTGATTTATTGATCTGTTGTATATTTCTTTTGTTTTCAATTTCATTTAATTCTGCTCTAATTTTGGTTATTTTTTTTCTTCTACTGGGTTTGTGGTTGGAATGTTCTCCCTTTTCCAGGTGCTTGAGATGTCCCATTAAGTTGTTAACTTCCTCTCTTTCCGTTCTCTTGAGGAAGGCTTGCAGTGCAATCAATTTTCCTCTTAGAACTGTCTTTGCGGTATCCCAAAGGTTCTGATAATTTGTGTCTTCATTGTTGTTTTATTCCAAAAAATTGCCAATTTCCTTCTTAATCTCATCTCTGACCCAGCTATCATTAAGCATAAGGTTATTTAACTTCCATGTTTTTGTATGAATATGCAGATTTCTGTTGTTACTGAGTTCCACATTTATTCCATGGTGGTCCATGAAGATGCAAGGAATAATTTCTATTCCTTTAAATTTACCAAGGTTAGACTTGTGACCAAAGATGTGATCAATTTTGCAGTATGTTCCATGGACTGATGAGAAGTATGTGTATTCAGTATTGTTGTGATGAAATGTTCTGTAGATGTCTGAGAAATCCAAATGTTGGATGGTTAGGTTTAAATCTAAAATTTCTTTGCTCAGCTTCTTATTGGAGAATCGATCCAATACTGCCAAAGGAGTGTTGAAATCCCCAACTATTATGGAGCTGGAGGAAATCAAGTTGCTCATGTCTGTTAGAGTTTCTCTTATAAACTGTGGTGCATTCTGGTTGGGTGCATCAATATTAATAATTGAAATCTCATCATATTGCGTATTACCCTTAACAAATATGAAGTGACCATTCTTATCCTTCCTTACTTTTGTTGGTTTAAAGCCTATTGTATCTGCAAATAAAATTGCAACACTTGCTTTTTTCTGATTACCATTTGCTTGAAATATGAATGACCATCCTTTCATCCTCAGTCTATATTTATCTTTTAAGGTAAGATGTGACTCTTGTATGCAGCAAATATATGACCTGAGTTTTTGTATCCAGTCAGCTAACCTGTGCCTCTTTAGAGGACAGTTTAAGCTGTTCACATCAATGCAGAATATTGATAAGTCTGGTAAAATTTTGGGTATCGAGTTTTTAAAAAATGTAGTGGACATTTTAATCCTTTTGCCAGTGTGGAAGTTGGAGTTTGATCAAAAGTTTCTAAGTGAGTTTCCTTTTGTGGTAGAGGATTGGGCTGTTCATTATGGAGGATAGGTCTGAGAATATCCTGAAGAGCTGGTTTGGTTATGGCAGATTTCTTCAACATATAAGTGTCATTAAAGTATTTAATTTCTCCATCATAAATGAAACTCAGTTTAGCTGGACACAGGTTCCAGTTTTGAAAGTTATTTTGCTTTAGGAGATTAAATGTCGATGACCACCCTCTTCTGGCTTGAAAATTTTTAGCAGAGAGATCTGCAGTCATTCTAATATTCTTCCCTTTGTAGGTAATGTATTTCGTACGTCTGGCTGCTTTCAGAATGTTCTCCTTCATATTAACTTTAGTGAAGTTAATTATGATATGCCTGGGTGATGTCTTATTCAGATTGAGTCGTGCTGGTCTATGTCCGACAGTTACTAGTGAAACAGTTACTCTGTGTTGAATTCTCAGCTGTGGAGAAATACCAGTAATAAGTCACCCCGCCCCCCCCCACCCCAGGCAACAATTGGAAAAGGAAAATCAAACCTTCCTACAACCACACACCCTGGGCACCACCTGGATAGTTCTCAGGCGATTGGCTCAGTTCCAAATGTCCAAGTCAATTGTCTCAGTCAGCACCTGTCTCAGGTGGGAGATTTTAAAAGGTCTCTGGCATTGCTGGGGTCTGGTGACTACTCAGATATGGCTTCCTTTGGTGCTCCGTGGATTCAGGAGGACCCACCCAGCAAATAGATATTTCTGGGAAGTTTGATGCCTCCTTTCCCACCTTGCACCTCTGTCACACCCAGTCACTGATAGCCCGCAGGGCTGTGACTCAGTTGCCTGTAGTGAACAGATACTCCAGGGGTTTGCACTGGCCTCAATCACAAGGAAATCTATTTCTGCTCAGCCAGGCCGCTGTGCTCTGCCACTATCTAGCAGGGGGAGGTGAGGCCTGCCCACCTCAGGTGCTTGATCGAGGCTGGCGGGTGTTCACTCAGTTCCAGCCCCACTTCTATTGCTGTGACTGACAGAATAGAACAGAACAACTTTGCAGGAATTTGTTTCTGTCCCTGCTAAATTCTCCTGCAGAAGAGAAGCAGTTTTGATTTCCCAGAGCCTGCACCTCAGGCTCTGTCTTCGATCCTGCACGTTTGTATTCGGTTAGCTGTCAGTTCTAGCCTCCTGTCTTCCTTTGTCTATAGGCAGACGATCCCCTGAGGATTGAGTGCGTCTTAGGCTCAGAAAAGTGGTCCTCTGGGTTAGCCCTGCCCTCGGAATTCATGGTTCTTCACGTGCTTTCTTGGTCCATGCACTCCACCCAGGCCATTACCACCTCAGGCAAACCCTTTACTCACGGGGCCTGCGTTTCGTCCTAGATCTGTTCCGTGGTGGTTGCCACCTGAGTAGATGTCCGGCCTCCTCTGGTTGCTGAGGGAAACAGGGGGTGTGGCTTTGGAATATCCCCGAGTGAGCATTATTGTTGCCAAAAGACAGTTGCTGCTCTGTGCCTCGGGGCACCGCTGCTCCAGTGTGATTCCCTCTCAGCAGACCATCCTCTCCTCACTCCCATGCCATAGAGTCGGCACTGACCACCTGCAGTTTAGGCCCTGTCCATACCCCTCGAGAAATCACCCAAGAATCTGGACTCCTGGGGGACAGGCCTCCAGACCTCAGAGTGAGAGTGCAGGCAAGTGCTGGGAGCTCACAATTGTAGGTAGAGAATAGATACAGTTTTGTACAGTTTTATGCCTGGCAGGAGAACATCATGGCACCCTAGTAGGGGAGGTAGATCCAGTTTTTAGAGGGTCTATCTTGTTGAGTGCAATGGGAGGACCTTTGAACTCTGCTCATTTGTTTGTGGGGCACTCCAAGCCATTCTCATGGGGCAGGGGACTTCCATCTGCTTGGTGATGGATTTTGTACCTTTTGTTTGTATCCTTGGGGTTGCAACTCACCTCAGGGGGGTTGATGTGCATTCTTCAACCTTCTCTCTTGGTGCAGCTCTAATCCACCAGGTTACTTGCTAAATTTCTGTTCTTTAACTCTCCTTCTGGATGGGAGCCTCTGTGGAAAGCTGGCTTCAGTCAGCCATCTTGTCTCCGCCACCGTAAGTATTGCAAAAGTATTGCACTGTAAGTATTGTAGAAGATAGGTTTTCCAATACTCAGGAATAAATGCCCTTATATACAATTGAGGTCCATGAAGCATAACAAACTAGATAAATGGATTACTTTATTCCTACAGTATCATACAGACTCTGCCTCATGGTAAACTTTTCATCTTTTATACCAGGAAGGCAAATGGAAAGTACACAGGGAAGAAGATGAACTGCGGCAAAGACTTTGTTAGTGACCTCGCAGGCTTGCCAGGCATGAGGGTGTGTCTGTGGCTCACCCTCAGTGGCCAGTCAGGGTTTCTCTATGGGAATGTGGAGAGGAGCTCATGGAGCCACTCTGCCTCTGCTTCACTGTACACTGCTCCACATACAGTACATGCAACTTATAGTTAACTGTTCTAATTTAACCATCTCAAACAAGTTCTCTTCCCTTCTGCCTCTGACTGTTAGGAGAGTTGTTGGTATTCAGTTGTTACAGCTAATTAGTGATCATCAGCATTAAGTAGAACATTAAGTATACAAAGAGGCCATTTAAAATTCAGAAAACTGAATAAATAAATAATAAAATTCAGAAAACTGGCTTGGTGCAGTGGCTCACGCCAGTAATCCTAGCACTCTTGAGGCCAAGATGAGATGATACCTTGTGATCAGATGTTTGAGACCAGCCTGAGTGAGATGAGACCTGACCCTACTAAGATTAGAAAAATTAGTCAAGCGTGGTAGTGGGCACCTGTAGACCAGATACTCAGGAGGCAGACGTAGGAAAGTTGCTTGAGCTCAAAATTTTGAGGTTGCAGTGAGGCAGGCTGAGGCCATGACACTATCCTGGTCAACAGAGCAAGACTCTGTCTCAGATAAACAAAGATAATCAGGAAACCAAAATTGTGGACATTAAATGAATAGCTTATGATCTGGCCTGATTAGTCAAGCCAATAAAAATAAAATTATGTTTATATATAGTTCTTCTTATCAGTATGAAGAATATTCAAATGAAGAGGAATTCAAAACAAATTAAGAGCCTATTGACCATTTGAATAACAGGGAATTCCTCATTCAGTCTTCAGTACCCAAATCCCAAATGTGTCTGTATTGATTTCTAATTTAATATCATTATGTTAAGAGAAAATATTTTATGCAATCATTTTATTTGAAATTCTTTTAAATTTATCGATGCTTCTTTTATGGCCCAGTATATAGACTAAGCTGTAGAATAATCCCTGTATACTTGAAAGAATGAGCCACTTATCTCATCTTCTCTTATGCAGAAGAATAAATGTATACTCTACCATTGTTAGGGGCATTGTTCTATAGGTATCTATGAGATGTACTTGGCATATTGTTCATTTTCAAAGACTGTTTCATCAATTCTTACAAGGTAGTACTTACATCTACAAGTTCCTATTTGTTTTCATTTATATCTTATGCCTTTATTTCTCTATCCCCACAGTATTACCTTCTATTAAATAGATATATTCTAAAACCCCATTTTAATTGTCTTATTTTTTCTTTAAGTATATTTTTGAGTCATTTTCTTTGTAATTTCTCTGAGGATAACAACTGAAACATTAACTTAAAACAATGTGGTTCAGACGACTATTTTTATTTTCAGTGGTTTATAGAAATATTGGCCAAATACATCAATAAACTTTTACAGTTTCTGGGTAAAGTCTTACATACATTTTTCTTTGTACCTAGGCACATAACACTTTAACAATGTGTAGGTGATTTTGCTAAAATTCACTCACAAGTTAGTGCCACAAATCTTTCCTAGACAAAGCATTCACTTTACAGTAGTAGAGCAGAGGCCATATAGAAGAATCTATTACCTTAATCCTTATATGTTGTTAGAATCAGTGTTGGGACATCTTATCCTTGGACCAGTACCTTTCAATCACATGGGATAATGGTCTTTTATTGGGGGTATTTTACCTCCAGAATTTCTTTTTAAAGAAATGTATCATTGTTGATCTCAAAATTCTACTGACTCAGACATGCAAGAGAGTGTGATGTGGGTCTAACTCCCCATGTGTTACTTTTTTTGAACACTATCTTACTCACCCTGAGTAGCAAGGATATAATTGAAAGAAATGATGATTTTCAATTGTTCTTCTTTCAGTCAATAGAAGAATCTGAATATAAAAAATAAACTAAAAATAAAATACAATACTGAAGTGAAAATTTGAGCCCCTCACCTCCCATCTCCCACATTTCCTTCTCATATTACATGCTTACATGCTTTATTCCAAAATCTTTTAATCCATTATTTTATATTCAAATTTATTATTGCTCTACTGCTATAATCGCAAAATACAAAAGCAGTATTGGAATAGAAGAAAAAAATACCCTAGAAATAAAAAAAAGGAAATATCCCCAGTGTAGGCACCAGAGAAGCTATTAGTATAAAAGAAAAGTCACTTGACTGCAGAAAGCACATCCTTTCACACAAAGGGCTCTTCATTTAAGAGCTGTTCATACCCTAGGGATAAAACCACTCAGATTCTGGACACTTGATAATAGGATGAAACTCAAAAATACTAGCTCTTGTTTTAAAACATGGTTTAACCAGTTCACCCAGGGGCAAACCTTTTGTTCTCTAGAGGATGTGTGAACTTTATTGTTAACTACGTCATCTGTATGGTTTGCTCCTGTTAGATTGGCGGCTTCCAGCCCAGACTGTGTAAAGTATTGCTGATGAACATCACTTAGCATCCTTGGTTGCATCTCCAGAATATTGAAAGGGAGCCCCTATTTGTATCAGTCAATTTAAGTCATGTTATCATGTGATAATAAATGATACACAAAGTAGTAATTGCAGTAATGAAAGGTTATTTCACATTAAATACTGATTATGGATGTGTTCAGCTCTGTTGCACATCACCTTCATTCAGGGTCTTAGAAGCAGCCTCATTTTTAAACACTGTTGGTCTCATGGCAGAGGAAAAAGATATCTTGGTGAGGTACCCACTGGTCATTAAGGCTTCCTCATCCAAGTTACACAAATCACTTATGCTCATAATTCACTGGGAAAAGCAAGTCATCTATTTATGCTTGATGGCGCTGGCACTAAGGCGTTGGCTCATGGTATTCCTCATTATTTTTATGAGGAATGCTATGTGTAGGAGACCCAGTGGAGCAGTGGTTCTCAACCTTCCTAATGCCATGGCCCTTTAATACAGTTCCTGTGGGTCACAACCCACAGGTTGAGAACCGCTGCAGGGGAGAGACATTCAAAGGAGAGGCAAGATATGTCATGTAAATTAATATAACCCACTATGATATTCATTAAGAGATTTCCTCTCTAGGAAATCAAAGCTCTAAAGCAGTGCTATCCAGTAGAACTTTTAGCCACAACAAAAAATAGTTTATGTCTGGAATATTCAATATGGTAGCAACTAGCCACATATTATTATTAAACACATTAAACATGGCTAGTAAACTGAGAAACTAAATTTTTAGTTTTATATAATTATAATTAATTTTTATTTCAAGTTACTATATTGGACAGCTCTACTCTGAAATTTAGATTTAAGAATAAAAGCAAAAGAAGGGGCGGCACCTGTGGCTCAAGGGCGCCGGCCCCGTATGCTGGAGGTGGCGAGTTCAAAACCCAGCCCCAACCAAAAACTGCAAAAAAAGAAAGAAAGCAAAAGAAAGTGACTGCCAAACCTTAAGTAAAATAATCATGGCAATAATGCTTGAGGGGGGATAGAATGGAGGAAGTGGTGGAAAATCACCTCCAAAAGCCTTTATGTGTCTGATAACAGTTCAGTGACAAAGCAGAACTTATCCTTGGTGATTGTCTCTATGGTGGTAGCTAGCTCCTTACCAAAAGTTAAAACATGTTGATGTGCTATTAATGTTACCCAGTAAAACAATTTCAAAAAATAAAACATTACTCTGTGCTCCTTGAATGCAAACCAAAAACATTTCTTTCTAAAAGCAAGAATGAGGAGAAGGGCTATGTTTTGAAATTTTCAATTAAAACTCAGAATCATAAAATGGATTTCCCAGCTTTTAAGAGCTGATATAGCCCTATAGCTTTGCAAGTCTAGAGTCTAGAGCTTGAAGCTCCTCCTTTACTATGGTATATATTCCATTGTAAACATTGTATTCTGAGGCTCTTCCCATTTTGCATGCTTAGTAGAAACACACCACCATATTAGCTCTATCTCTAGCCCCATTCCCTCCTTACCTACTCTATTTTCAGAGCTAGTACTAGGTTCTGATAAATCCTATAAAAACTAGTTTTGAAGTGGCATCTGAATGTGTCTTACAGAAGAGGATGGTAGTTAAAAATGTGTCTCTGGAATGAGAGACCTGGTTTGAATTGTGACTTTGTGCCAGTTAAAGTTATCTGACCTGGAGCAAATTGATAAGCTTCTCTGAGTTGCACTTAACCTCATTTGTAAAATATAAATGATAGCACTTATATTATTTCTTCTGAGAATCATATAAGCTAATACATATAAAGAATCCACTTGCTTGCTACAAAATTTAAAACATAACCAGTGAATGGAAAGTTTATCATAATCCATTAAAATTCTATTTATTAATGGGATTTGGCAGAGAGAAATTCATCAGAAATCAAAAATTTATAACACCTAATATATCAAAAACTCTTCAGTGTATTATCTGTCCTTAAAATACTTCTTTTATGTATTTGGATTGAAAAGAATAACAGAAAGACCTATATATTAATCCCAACTCTATCACTTCCTTCCTGGATGATAATGTATATACTACCCTCCCAGTTAGTCTCTTATCCATAAAATGCAGATAGTCATACCAAACCTGCCATGTTTGATGTTCGAAGATTAAATGATTTACTATATAAAAACAGTCCGCTACAGTGCCTAGAACAGGTGCTCTGTAAGACATCAATTTCTTTGAGTTATTACTCCATTTTCTATTCAGAGAAAGAGATTCTATATATACAAAACATTCAATATCATTTAATCCCATATTCAACATATATTTTATCAAAAATTTAAGACCACATTACATATATGAAACAGAATTAAATAGACTACATCTTTGTTGTATGAAGGGCAACCCTACACAATCCTAAACTTTTGTTCCATTGGAGCAAAGAAAACATACACAGATTACTTGTGCATTACAGTCACATAGTAAAGAAGAAAAAAGAAAACTGATGCCCTACTTTTAATATAATTTGCCACTAATATAACAATACCATTCTGGCTACATGAAACCTAATTATTTCCTTTGAAAACATCCTGATAATCATCTATTTAAGAGAACAAGATAAAGATAGATAGAGAAAAAGAGAAAGAGAGAAGACCCTAGAATGGACATTTATTGTAGTACATATTCGTCTCATAAATCTTTGGGTGAGAATAGACTTTCTCTGATAAAGACTTTACTTGGCAGTCTAAAGTGTTTAACCTAAGGTCATTACTGACCAAATGACAAGAATTTACTATTGAAACATGGTACAGCATATTTCAATAATAGGCTTTGGCGAGGTGATATTCAGATTTTCTAGTGATCACTTTTCAGCATAAGCATTGGGTATAGTAGGACAGATAGCAGAAGCTATAACACATGTCCTGGTGGCCCCAGCAAATTATTTGCATTCAACTCACCCCACTGCATTGCTGGATGTGTTTCATGGAGGTCACAGGCTTTGAAGTGTCTCTAGGTAATTTTGTTGGAGCATGATTTAATGACTTATTCACTGCTATTCAAATATATATTAGAAAGATCTTATGTGACGAGTACTGTAATAGGTATATGAATATTAAGAAAAAGAGAACATTATTCTGGCCCTTAAAAGGTTTTAAGTGTAAGTGAGCGTGTAGGTGTGTATGGTGTCTGTGTGTACTGTTCTTTTTAGAGTAGAGACATGGGCAAATAAATAAGAAATGATTATTTCAATGTGAAAATCAATTAAAAATATATTTGAAAAAATTAGGGGAATCCATATATGTATAGTCTGACTACATTAGATACTTTTTAATATAAATTGTGGTTAATTCTTTATACATGGTGGGACAGGAGGATGAGGGATATTTTAGTTTGAGGGCAAAATTCAACCTGACTACATGTGCAACCACAGCAAATGCTGTTGGTCTCACTCCAGTCTGGTGGGTAGTAAACAGAAACGAAGGTTTAAGAACAAACCAAGATTCTCAGTCATATTTTTCCATATTCATTTGCTTTTGTACTCAAATTTTCATGCTTGTTTCTGAATAAAAGACACATTCCTAAGTTAAGAAAATGTGAACAATAAGTGTATTCTTCTGGTAGGGCTGCCATAACAAATTATCATAAACTAGGTAGTTTAAACAAGAAAACTTTTTATTTACATAGTTTTGTATGCTAAAAATCCAAAATTTGAATGCTTTGGGGTTGGTTTTTAGTGAGATTTCTTTTCCTGGCTTGTAGACCTCCTCTATTTCCTCATTTGGCCTTTCTTCTATGTGTGTACAAAATGAGAGAAGACAATCATTTCTCTCTATTCTTCTTCGAAGGACACCAGACCTATTATATTAGGCTGCATTTGATGACCTAATTTGACCTTAATTAACTCCTTAAAGGCCCTATCTCTAAATATAGTCACATTACGGGATAAGGATTTAACATACGAATTTGAGGGGAAAGGCCCAATTTAATTCATAATAATGGGGCTGCTAAAAAATAAAATTGTGGGATGCATTGTTCATAGAGCAAGAAGGAGCAGAATATTAACTAGGTGCCCAGCTCAGGCTCTGAGGCTACTAAAGACATTTTTAATCATTTAACTAAATCATAACTTACTTACTTTTAAAATAAGTTGTAAGTAGTACATTCTTCATAATGGCTTTAACAATAGCATTTTCTTTCATTCCCACAGCTCACATTTAACTGTACTGACAGGAAGTCAAAACTCACAGAGCCCCCTTTTATCTAATCAAAATTAATATACAGTGATAATGGGAGGGGTATCAGCACACAACATTGAATGATGTCAATTAGAAGCAAATATCATGCTGTGTTCAATATGTGTATTTTAAATAAAAATGTCTTAAAGAAAGCAATTTTAATCTCAATGTCAAAGGAGCAGGATTCTTTTTTGAAAGTAGAACGAAAAGAATTAGGGAAAGTTTTCTCTCATCAGTGTATATTCACAAAATTTTTAAAGCCCAATTCTCTCAGGGTTTCCAGAGTACCCACAAAAAATGCAAAAAGATTTATGTATGGTTCTGAGAAATGTCATATGCAATCTTTTCTTGTTTCCATCATAGAAATCAGAAATTAGTGCACAACAAAAAAGCAATACAAACTGTCTTAGCTCAGGCTACCGTAAAAAGTATAATACACTGAGTGTCTTAAATGACAGAAAAATACAGTTCTGGAGGCTGGAAGTTTGTGCTCAGTATACTAGCATGATCAGATTCTGCTGAAGACTGTCTTCCAGAAGAGATATTTGATTAAGTTCATGGTTCACACTCACACTAATTTTTTTTTTTTTTATCAAATAGTTGGTTAGCTGCACTCTTGGTGTTCTCTGCCAAATACACTTTCTCAATTTTGTAATATGGACAGGTAGAGAAATTTTCTAAACCCTTTTTATTTAATAATTTCTGCTCCAATTCATTTCTCTCTTCTCACATCTTATTACCAGCAGTCATAAGGAACAAAGTCACTCCTTCAATGCTTCAAATCTTCTAAGCTCACTATCCAGTTTCATTGATTCCAAGTTTCACCTCTCATAAAACACTAGAACGTGAAAACAAGTCATCCAACTTCTTTGCCATTTTATAACAATGAGTGCCCCTTATCCATTGCTCAATAACATGTTCCTCATTTCTGTATAAGACCTCACTATAAATAACATTATTGTCTATATTTCTATCAATGTCTAGTTTATGATTGTTTATGTATTATACAAGAAGATGTAAATTTTCTCTGTATCTCTTCTCTTTTCTTCTGAGTCTCAGGCTGGCTTTCTGGCTTTATAAATATGTAACTTGTGCCCTGTACTCAGAAGGGCCCTATGTATGGATTAATACTCTGCTGTCACTGTCTTGTAATTCTTAATGTATATATAGCAAAGAGCCCTATGTTTTCATTTTACACTGATTTCCTCAATTTATGCAGCTGGTCTTAACTATAAAAGAGGAATTGGCTCCCAAGTAGAACTTTGCTTAGCAAAAGGGCTGGATAATCACTGTATACTTACATGTGACATGAGCTCATGATTAGCAACTTCAACATTACCTAAAGAATGTGTGCAGCTGGACTTCTGACAACAGTTCAGGTGAAATTTTATAGTCAGAAAGAAGTGCTGATCTACCTAACCTCATTCACATAATAAATATCATGCAATCCATATGTGCATGAAATAATTTAAGAGAGGAAAACTGGGACTAATTTTCCTATTGTGTCCTTTCATTAGGTCTTTTTTAACTGGTCCTAAGAGAGTGATTTGTCTACATATTTCAATTTGGATACTATTAAAGAGGTAGCACTTCTCTCTTCCAGTCCCTTGGCTCTAATTCTGGTAATAGTGGTCTGAATTAGAAAAAAAAAACAAAAAACATCTGGTTGATTGTCTTTGGCCAGTTTCTCACTTGATCTCTTAGTCACAATCCATCCCTGCCCATGTTGAAAAAAAAGTTATCAGATTGCAAAGAGGTCAATTCAGCTAAAGAATATAACAATCTAAATACATATGTACCTAACACTGGAGCACCAAAACAGACATACAAAGCAAATACTTTCAGAGCTAAAAAAAAAAAAAAAGACTCCAATACAAAAATAGTTGGAGAACTCAACACTCTATTTTCAGAACTGGCCAGATAATCCAGACAGAAAATCAACAGTGAAACAGTAGACTTAATCTGAACTACAGACCAATGGATGTAATAAATATTTACAAAAATTTTCATCCAATAACTACAAAATACATGTTCTTTTCAGCTTTGGATCATTCTCAGAGATAGACCATAAGTTAGGTTACGAAAAATATATTTAAACAATATGCTTCTGAATAACAAATAAGTCACTGTAGAGATTAAGAATAAAATTTAAAACTTTCTCAAAAAAATTAAAATGAAAAGGCAACACACCCGAACCTACTGGATACAGTAAAAGTAATAAGAGGAAACTTTATAGCAATAAGTGCCTACAAGAAAAAAACAGCAAGGCTTTGATTAAACAACCTAATCATATATCTTAAAGAACTAGAAAAATAAGCACAAAACAAACCCCACATTAGTGAAAGAAATAATTATCAGAATACAAATAAATGAAATTAGAATTAAGAAATATAAAAAATTAATTAAAAGTTGCTCTTTTCAATAGATAAACAAAATATTGACATACCATTAACCAGAATGATTAAGAAAAAAAAAAGATAAGATCCAAATATGTAAAAAGAGAGATGAAAAGGTAGATATTATAACTGATACAGCAGAAATTCAAGTGTCATTAGCAACTACTACAAGCAATGATAGGCCAATAAATTGGAAAACCTAGATGAAAAGGATAAATTCCTAGACACATACAACCTAATGAGATTGAACCAGGCAGAAATCTAAATAAACCAATAGCAAGTAATGAGATCAAAGCAATATTTTAATAATAATAATAATAATAACAATAATAATCTCCCATCAAAAAAAAAGCCCAGGACCTAATTGCTTCATTGCTGAATTCTACTAAATATTCACAGAGCTAATACAAATTCTACTTAAACTATTCCAAAAAATCAAAGATGAGAGAATACTCACAAACTCATTCCCTAAGGTTCGATACCAAAACCAAATAATAAAACAACAACAAAACTGTAGGTCAATATCTCTAATGTACACAGATGAAAAAATTCTCAACAAAATATTAGCAGACAGAATTCAAAAGCACATTAAAAAGATTTTCCATTCATATTAAACTGAGATTCATCCCAGTAATGCAAGGATGGTTCAGCATAAACAAATTAATCAAGTTGATGCATACTATGAATAAAACAAAGGACAAAAGCCATATGATCATTTCAATTCATGCAGAAAAAGATTTTGATAAAATTCATCCTCCTTTCATGAATAAAACAACTCTCAGTAAACTGACCATATAAAGAACATATGTCAACATGATAAAAGCCACGTATAACCGATCCACAGCTAGCATCATACTGAATGAGGAAAAAGTGAAAGTTTTTCTTTTAAGATCTGGAAGAACACAAAAATACCCATTTTTACCACTGTTATGCAACATAGTAGTGGAAGTTCTGGTTAGAGCAATAAGACAAGAGAAATAAATAAAGTACATCTAAAGAAAAAATTCTGATTATTTTTGCTTGCAGACAATATAATTTTGTAACTAGATAAACCTAAAGACTCTGCAAAAAAACTATTAGAACTAATAAAAAATTCTGTAAAGTTGAAGAATACAAAATCAACATACAAAAATCAGTATTTCTGTATGCCAACACCAAGCAATTTGAACAAGAAACCAAGAGCAATTCCATTTACAAATAAAATAAAATATCTTTGAATAAACTTAACCAAAAAAGTAAAAGATCTCTATATGAAAATTATAAAACATCAATGAAAAAAGTTAAGAGGTTACAAAAAATGGATAGATATTTCATACTCCTGCATTAGAACAGCAGTTCTCAACCTGTGAGTTCCAACCCTTCTGGGGGTTGAACGACCCTTACACAGGGGTCACCTAAGATCATCCTGCATATCAGATATTTACATTACAATTCATAACAGTTGCAAAATTACAGTTATGAAGTAGCAATGAAAATAATTTTATGGTTGGGGCTTACCACAACATGAGGAACTGTATTAAAGGGTCACAGCATTAGGAAGGTTGAGAACCACTGCATTAGAAGAATCAATAAAGTAGAACCTCTACAAGTTGACCACTCAAGGGACTTTAACAAATTGGTCAACATACAAAAGTGGTCAACATAAGTAACTTCCTTCTATTGAGTACATGTGGTTCATGTCTCTGAAAATTAGGTCACAGTAAGGTGGCGATTAATGTGGGAAGGTGTTCAACTGTAATGGTTCTACAGTATTTTTTAAATGTTTGTACTACAATATACAGATAGGTGCATCCCCATCAAAATATCAATGACTTTCCCCACAGAAACAGAAGTAATAATCCTCAGATTTATATGGAACTACAAAAGACCCAGAATAGGCAAAGAGGAGCAAAAAGAAAAAAAACGGAGGAATCACATTACAGGTTTCGAATTATACTACAGAGTTGTAGTAACCAAAACAGCAGGGCACTGGTATGAAAACAGACGTATAGACCAATGGAATGGGATAGTAAACTCAGAAATAAATCTACACATCTATAGTGAACATTATTTTGACAAATGTGCCAAGAACAAAAATAGAACTAAGAACAGTTACTCCAATAAATGGTGCTGAGTAAACTGTACACCCAAATGCAGAAGAATGAAACTAGAGTCTTCTCCTTTGCCATATATAAAAATCAAATAAAAATGGATTGGGGGTACAAATCTGAAATGTAAAATTATGAAAATAAAGAAAACAGTGTAGAAATGCTTGAAGACATTGGTCTGGACAAAGACTTCTTGATTAATACCCCCAAAGTGCAGGTAACCAAAGCAAAATTGGACAAATGGAACCACATCAAGATAAAAAACTTCCACATAGCAAAGGATACAATCAACAAAGTAAAGAGACAATCCACATAATGCTATAAAGTATTTGCAAAATACTCATCTATCAAGGCTATTAATAAGTAGAATACACATGCATATAAAAAATTCAAATACCGATAAAGTTCTCGAGAGGCGGAGCAAGATGGCAGCCGATAACAGCTTCCTTGCATCTGGCCACCGTGGGTCTGGGGAGATAGGACTCCAGGCATCTCTGGCTGGTGGGATCTGCCTATCATCACCCCTGAGAGGATACAGGGAGTCAGCGAGAGACTTCTGGACCCCAAGAGGAGGACTAAAACAGTGGAAAACCGGCAAGTGGTCGCGTGTGTTCAATCCGTCTAAACCCGCACGCAACTTCTGCAGGCACGGGAACTTAAAGAGCAAGAGGAAGTGAAAGGAAAATTATGGCAAGGAAACAGATAAAAGAAATCACCCATGAGGAAGAATCAGCAGAAAACTCCAGGCAACATGAAGAACCAGTCCAGAACAACCCTGCCAAGGGACCATGAGGTAGCTACTGCAGAGGATTCCACCTATACAGAAATGTTAGAAATGACAGAAAGGGAATTTAGAATACACATGTTGAAAATAATGAAAGAAATGATGGAAACAATGAAGGAAACTGCTAATAAAGTGGAAATTAACCAAAAGGAAATTCAAAAACAGAATCAAATAAGAGATGAACGATATGAAGAATATAAAAAGGATATAGCAGAGCTGAAGGAAATGAAACAGTCAATTAGGGAACTTAAAGATGCAATGGAAAGTATAAGCAACAGGTTAGACCATGCAGAAGAAAGAATTTCAGAGGTAGAAGACAAAGTTTTTGAGATAACTCAGATAGTTAAAGAGGCAGAAAAGAAGAGAGAGAAAGCAGAACGTTCACTGTCAGAATTATGGGACTTTATGAAGCATTCCAACATACGCGTTATAGGAATTCCAGAAGGGGAAGAAGAATGCCCCAGGGGAATGGAAGCCATACTAGAGAATATTACAAAAGAAAATTTCCCAAATATCACCAAAGATTCTGACACACTGCTTTCAGAGGGATATCGGACCCCAGGTCGCCTCAACTCTAACCGAGCTTCTCCAAGACACATTGTGATGAACCTGTCCAAAGTCAAGACAAAAGAAAAGATGCTGAAGCAGCCAGGAGTAAGCGCCAGTTGACCTACAGGGGGAAATCCATCAGAGTGACCGCAGACTTCTCTAATGAAACTTTCCAAGCAAGAAGACAATGGTCATCTACCTTTAATCTACTTAAACAGAACAATTTCCAGCCCAGAATTCTGTACCCTGCTAAGCTAAGCTTCAAAATTGATGGAGAAATCAAATCATTTACGGATATACAAACATTGAGGAAATTCGCCACAACAAGACCAGCTCTACAAGAAATACTTCAACCTGTTCTGCACACTGACCACCACAATGGATCAGCAGCAAAGTAAGAACTCAGAAATTAAAGGACAGAACCTAACCTCCACACGGATGAAAAAGATAAAACTAAGCAATGGACTCTCACAAAATAAGACAAATAGAATACTACCACACTTATCAATTATCTCCATAAATGTTAATGGCTTGAATTCCCCACTGAAGAGACGTAGATTGGTTGACTGGATTAAAAAACACAAGCCATCCATTTGCTGTCTGCAAGAAACACACCTGGCTTCAAAAGACAAATTAAAGCTCCGAGTCAAGGGTTGGAAGACAATTTTTCAGGCAAATGGAATTCAGAAGAAAAGAGGAGTTGCAATCTTTTTTTCAGATACATGTGGATTTAAAGCAACTAAAGTCAAAAAAGACAAAGATGGTCACTTTATATTGGTCAAGGGAAAAATATAACAAGAAGACATTTCAATTCTAAATATCTATGCACCCAATTTAAATGCTCCCAGATTCTTGAAACAGACCTTACTCAGTCTGAGCAATATGATATCTGATAATACCATCATAACAGGGGACCTTAACACTCCTCTTACAGAGCTGGACAGATCCTCTAAACAGAAATTAAACAAGGATATAAGAGATTTAATTGAGACCCTAGAACAACTGTGCTTGATAGACGCATATAGAACACTCCATCCCAAAGATAAAGAATATACATTCTTCTCATACCCCATGGAACATTCTCCAAAATTGATCATATACTGGGACACAAAACAAATATCAACAGAATCAAAAGAATTGAAATTTTACCTTGTATCTTCTCAGACCATAAGGCACTAAAGGTGGAACTCAACTCTAACAAAAATGCTCGACCCCAACCAAAGGCATGGAAATTAAACAATCTTCTGTTGAATAACAGATGGGTGCAGGAAGAAATAAAACAGGAAATCATTAACTTCCTTGAGCATAACAACAATGAAGACACAAGCTATCAAAACCTGTGGGATACTGCAAAAGCAGTTTTGAGAGGAAAATTCATCGCTTTAGATGCCTACATTTGAAAAACAGAAAGAGAGCACATCAACAATCTCACAAGAGATCTTATGGAATTGGAAAAAGAAGAACAATCTAAGCCTAAACTCAGTAGAAGAAAAGAAATATCCAAAATCAAATCAGAGATCAATGAAATTGAAAACAAAAGAATCATTCAGAAAATTAATGAAACAAGGAGTTGGTTTTTTGAAAAAATAAATAAAATAGATAAACCATTGGCCAGACTAACGAGGAATGGAAAAGTAAAATCTCTAGTAACCTCAATCAGAAATGATAAAGGGGAAATAACAACTGATCCCACAGAGATACAAGAGATCATCTCTGAATACTATCAGAAACTCTATGCCCAGAAATTTGACAATGTGAAAGAAATGGATCAATATTTGGAATCAGACCCTCTCCCTAGACTCAGCCAAGAGGAAATAGAGCTTCTGAACAGACCAATTTCAAGCACTGAGATCAAAGAAACAATAAAAAATCTTCCAACCAAAAAATGCCCTGGTCCAGATGGCTTCACTCCACAATTCTATCAAACCTTCAAGGAAGAGCTTATTCCTGTACTGCAGAAATTATTCCAAAATATTGAGGAAGAAGGAATCCTCCCCAACACATTCTATGAAGCAAACATCACCCTGATACCAAAACCAGGAAAAGACCCAAACAAAAAGGAGAATTTCAAACCAATCTCACTCATGAACATAGACGCAAAAATTCTCAACAAAATCCTAGCCAATAGATTACAGCTTATCATCAAAAAAGTCATTCATCATGATCAAGTAGGCTTCATCCCAGGGATGCAAGGCTGGTTTAACATACGCAAGTCCATAAACATTATCCACCATATTAACAGAGGCAAAAATAAAGATCACATGATCCTCTCAATAGATGCAGAAAAAGCATTTGATAAAATCAAGTATCCTTTTCTAATTAGAACACTAAAGAGTATAGGCATAGGTGGCACATTTCTAAAACTGATTGAAGCTATCTATGACAAACCCACAGCCAATATTTTACTGAATGGAGTAAAACTGAAAGCTGTTCCTCTTAGAACTGGAACCAGACAAGGTTGTCCTCTGTCACCTTTACTATTCAACGTAGTGCTGGAAGTTCTAGCCAATACAAGTAGGCAAGACAAGGAAATAAAGGGAATCCAAATGGGAGCAGAGGAGGTCAAACTCTCCCTCTTTGCTGACGACATGATCTTATACTTAGAGAACCCCAAAGACTCAACCACAAGACTCCTAGAAGTCATCAAAAAATACAGTAATGTTTCAGGATAGAAAATCAATGTCCACAAGTCAGTAGCCTTTGTGTACACCAATAACAGTCAAGATGAGAAGCTAATTAAGGACACAACTTCCTTCACCATAGTTTCAAAGAAAATGAAATACCTAGGAGTATACCTAACGAAGGAGGTGAAGGACCTCTATAAAGAAAACTATGAAATCCTCAGAAAGGAAATAGCAGAGGATATTAACAAATGGAAGAACATACCATGCTCATGGATGGGAAGAATCAACATTGTTAAAATGTCTACACTTCCCAAAGCAATCTACCTATTCAATGCCATTCCTATCAAAATACCAACATCGTACTTTCAAGATTAGGAAAAAATGATTCTGCGTTTTGTATGGAACCGGAAAAAACCCCGTATAGCTGAGGCAGTTCTCTGTAACAAAAATAAAGCTGGGGGCATCAGCATACCAGATTTTAGTCTGTACTACAAAGCCATAGTGCTCAAGACAGCATGGTACTGGCACAAAAACAGAGACATAGACACTTGGAATCGAATGAAAACCAAGAAATGAAACTAACATTTTACAACCACCTAATCTTTGATAAACCAAACAAGAACATACCTTGGGGGAAAGACTCCGTATTCAATAAATGGTGTTGGGAGAACTGGATGTCTACATGTAAAAGACTGAAACTGGACCCACACCTTTCCCCACTCACAAAAATTGATTCAAGATGGATAAAGGACTTAAATTTAAGGCATGAAACAATAAAAATCCTCCAAGAAAGCATAGGAAAAACACTGGAAGATATTGGCCTGGGGAAAGACTTCATGAAGAAGACTGCCATGGCAATTGCAACAACAACAAAAATAAACAAATGGGACTTCGTTAAACTGAAAAGCTTCTGTACAGCTAAGGAGACAATAACCAAAGCAAAGAGACAACCTACACAATGGGAAAGGATTTTTGCATATTTTCAATCAGACAAAAGCTTGATAACTAGGATCTATAGAGAACTCAAATTAATCCACATGAAAAAACCAACAATCCCATATATCAATGGGCAAGAGACATGAATAGAACTTTCTCTAAAGACGACAGACGAGTGGCTAACAAACACATGAAAAAATGTTCATCATCTCTGTGTATTAGAGAAATGCAAATCAAAACAACCCTGAGATATCATCTAACCCCAGTGAGAATGGCCCACATCACAAAATCTCAAAACTGCAGATGCTGGCGTGGATGTGGAGAGAAGGGAACACTTTTACACTGCTGGTGGGACTGCAAACTAGTACAACCTTTCTGGAAGGAAGTATCGAGAAACCTCAAAGCACTCAAGCTAGACCTCCCATTTGATCCTGCAATCCCATTACTGGGCATCTACCCAGAAGGAAAGAAATCCTTTTATCATAAGGACACTTGTACTAGACTGTTTATTGCAGATCAATTTACAATCGCCAAAATGTGGAAACAGCCTAAATGCCCACCAACCCAGGAATGGATTAACAAGCTGTGGTATATGTATACCATGGAATACTATTCAGCCATTAAAAAAAATGGAGACTTTACATCCTTCGTATTAACCTGGATGGACGTGGAAGACATTATTCTTAGTAAAGCATCACAAGAATGGAGAAGCATGAATCCTATGTACTCAATTTTGATATGAGGACAATTAATGACAATTATGGTTATGGGGGGGGAACAGAAAGAGGGAAGGAGGGAGGTGGGTGGGGCCTTGGTGTGTGTCACACTTTATGGGGGCAAGATATGATTGCAAGAGGGACTTTACCTAACAATTGCAATCAGTGTAACCTGGCTTATTGTACCCTCAATGAATCCCCAACAATAAAAAAAAAAAAAAAATTCAAATACCTCAAAAGGAAAATAATCAAATAATCCAATCACCATGAGCAAAATCTGAATAGAGGGTTCTCAAAAGAAGAAATACAAATTGCTAAGAGACTAAAGAATGCTCAGCATTATTAATCATCAGAGAAATGCAAATCAAAACTATAATGAGATATCATCTTACCCCATTTAAAATGGCTTTTGTCAAAAAGACAGACAATAACAAATTCAGGCAAGGATGTGGAGGAAAGCAACCCCTTGTGCACTGTTGATAGGAATTAAAATTAGTATAGCCACTATGGAGAACAATATGAAGGTTCTTCATAAAACTGAAAACAGAAATGCCATATGACCCAGCAATACTTTCGTTCAGTATATATCAAAAAGAAAGGAAATAATTATATCAAAATAGATATCAGACAGTACCATTACCAGAGATTGAGAACAGTAGCAAAGAAGAGGGCATAAAGTGAGGATGGTTGGTTAGTGAATGAGAAAACATAGTTAGATTATTATATAGAATGAACAATTGTTGGTGGCATAACAAAATGACTATAATCAACAGCAGTTTATGGTATACTTTAAAATAACTATGAGTATAGAATCAGAATGTTCCTATCACAAAAAAGGATAAATGTTGTAGGTGATAGATACCCAATTGTCCAATTTGATTATTACACATTTTATGCATATTTTAAAAATCACATGTACCCTATAAATATATACCATTGTTTTCTACCCATCCTAATTAAAATGATAAAAAAAGAAAAAGGTATCACATTGAACATCTGGTTTATCTTTGACAAAATGGCCTGAATTGTTTAATGGGGTCAAATGAATATTCTCTTTTATAAACAAGAAATAATTTTGTTTTATACAAAAACACTGATGAGTTAAACTGTTTGTATTTTTAATTATATTCTTCATATTCAGATTTAAAAATTCCAAGAAGTTGGTGATGCATATGAATAAGTATTTATTTCAAAAGATATTCTAGGCTCGGTGGAGTGGTTTATGGCTATAATTCCAGCAATCTGGGAGGCAAAGGCAGGTGGATTGCTTGAGCTAAGGAGTTCAAGACCAGCCTGAGCAAGAGTAAGACCCTATCTCTACTAAAAATAAAAAAAACTAGCCAGGTGTAGTGGTACACGCCTGTAGTCCCAGCTATTTGGAGGCAGAGGCGAGAGGATTGCTCAAGCTCAAGAGTCTGAGGTTTCTGCGAGCTATAGTGATACCATGTCTCTCTACTGAGGGCAACAGAGGGGGACTCTGTCTCCGGCGCCTGTGGCTCAGTGAGTAGGGCGCCAGTCCCATATGACGAGGGTGGCGGGTTCAAACCCAGCCCCGGCCAAACTGCAACCAAAAAATAGCCGGGCGTTGTGGCGGGCGCCTGTAGTCCCAGCTGCTCGGGAGGCTGAGGCAAGAGAATCGAGTAAGCCCAAGAGTTAAGAGGTTGCTGTGAGCCGTGTGATGCCACGGCACTCTACCCAAGGGCGGTACAGTGAGACTCTGTCTCTACAAAAAAAAAAAATAAATAAATAAAAATAAAAATAAAAATTGTTACTTACTTGCAACGAAACTTATATTTTCTTACCAAATAATTCAATGAATTTTTTAAGCTAGTTTTGACAGGTAACCAAAATATTAGGAAAATCTTACACAATAATAACATAACTACCGTATGGAAGTTAGGAAGTTCACTGTTAGAGTAATGCAATTTATTTCTACTGAAGTATCTAACATTTTTCATTTTCTAAGAACTTGGACATTTTTCTCTAAATTAAATATACAAACTTCCACCTAAAAAAACAAAAAAGAGGAATTTGTTTTAAAATACAGAAATGGATATCAGGCTTTCCATATGTTCTGCCCAATTGTTTTTGGAAATCAACACTAAGTGATTTCTGGTTTCATTGAAGAGGACTGGCAATGAGGAATATTGTTATGTCCCTTTGAGGGAGGTCCAGAATACATTATCAAACCTATTCTGGTTGACATAATAGTTTAATCTGTGTCAGAAAAGATAAAAAAGCCTTTCAATTATGGTTCAAGCAAGTAAGATAAGGTCAAAATGCAGAGTATTTGCAAGCCCACACAGAGAGTCTACCAGTAAGATACATTATGTAAAGAAGTGAAATTGTGAATGTGAGCCAAGGATTGGAAAGCCATGTGCACAACAGCAGGCCCAGAAGGGTAGGAGAACATGAGGGCACAGCTATTCTAGCCCTTTACAACTCCAAATGCAACCCACAGACCAGCAACATAGTATCACCTGAAAACATGTTAGAGAAGCAGAGTCACAGTCCCCAGTCCAGAGCTACTGATTAATGATGTGTTTGAGAAGTACCACTCTAGTTGTTTGGTTCCTGTTTGGGGTTTCCTGAGGGGTTACTGCTCTTCTCCACCATTACCATATTAATGACCTTGGATAAACACATTTTTGCCTACTAGTCTCAAACTACTTTTTGTTCACTCTTATTTTATAATGATGCCCTTTTCTTCTTTTTAAAAATAGGTGTATTAAAGTCTCATTGAAAGTTAAGATTGAACATTCTAAATAAAAGTGAATAAAAAGAAATGATATAAAATAGCCCAATGACACAGTGACCAAAATATGAGGCAAATGTATTGAGAGGTTACAGATAATTACATTAAAAAAATCAATGTGGCAGAGTGAGCCTAAAGTACATATTGAAAAATACATTTTCAAGAACTTATCGAACAAGAAACTAATGATGATGGTATCGTATCCCTTAGGGAGCTGTTGTAAAAAAGTACCACAGACTGGGGGCTTAAATAACAGAAATTTTTGTCTCATAGTTCTGGAGATCACCAAGGGTTAGTTTCCTCTGACACCATTGGCCTTTGCTTGTAGATGTCCGTCTTTTCTGTGTGTCTTTACATGGTCTTTCCTCTGTGTGCCTATGTGTTAATTTCCACATCTTGTAAGGGCACTATTCACAGTGAATTAATAATCATCCCCAATGGCTTAATTATAACTTAATTATCTCTTTAAAGACCCATGTCCAAAAACAGTTACATTCTGAAGTGTTGGGTATTTCAGCATGAGTTGGGGGAGTGCAAAACTTAACCTGTAGCAATGTTAGTATTGCAATACTGTATATTTAACCATACAGTAAAGCTCTGGTAATTAAAACAGTATGTAATTAACGTAGAAATAAGAGTCAAATATATAAACCAGAATTCAGACCCTAGAAATCGTCATTCATGTATATTTTTCATATGGCACATAACTTTGGCCAAATGATAAAGAAAGAAACTATTGGGCGGCGCCTGTGGCTCAGTGAGCAGGGTGCCGGCCCCATATACCGAGGGTGGCGGGTCCAAACCCAGCCCCAGCCAAACTGCAACAGAAAAATAGCCAGGCGTTGTGGCGGGCGCCTGTAGTCCCAGCTACTCGGGAGGCTGAGGCAGGAGAATCGCGTAAGCCCAAGAGTTAGAGGTTGCTGTGAGCCGTGTGACGTCATGGCACTCTACCCGAGGGCGGTACAGTGAGACTCTGTCTCTACAAAAAAAAAAAAAAGAAAGAAAGAAAGAAACTATTATGCATGTTATACAAGAGTTATTATGGGATTAAATTGGTTCCATATTTGGAAGAAAATGATGAATTTAGTTTTCTACCTTATGAAATTTACAAAATATTTTTCAGATAAAGTATTTTTGTAAATAATACAGATATATAAACTTAGATGAAATAGTTGCATCATTTCATAGTAAAAGAGGCTTCTCCACATATAAAATATTTATGTTTCCAAATAAAACACTGAGGAAAAAATATTGACTTTACAAACTAAAAACCAAAGAATTCTGTATTTTAAAATTCAAGCCCAAAAGTAATAGAGAAACCACAAATTGTGCATAATAGTTGTAGCAGGGATAACATGCATATTAAATAAAAAGCTTTTAGAAACCAGTGAGAAATATAAATACCATGATAGAAAATCACAAAACCAAATGAATAACACCTGTAATTTTAGCGCTTTGGGAAGCCAAGACAGGCGGATTGCTTGAACTCAGGTGTTTGAGACCAGCCTGAGCAAGAGCAAAACTCCATCTGTACTAAAAATAGAAAAATTAGCTGGGTGTTGTGGCGGATACCTGAAGTCCCAGTTACTTGTAAGGCTGAGGCAAGAGGATTGCTTGAGCCCAGCAATTTGAGGTTGCTGTGAGCTATGATTCTATGGCACTCTACCCAGGGTGACAGAGTGAAACTGTCTCCAAAAAAAAAAAAATTCTGTGTTACATATATGTAATGAGAGTATTCAAAAGCCTCTCTCCTAGTCATTCTAAAATATACACCACATTTTATTAATTATAATAATATTTATTATTATTATTCTATTGCAACTGTGCGATAGAACATCAGAACTTCTTCCTCCTAACTAACTTTGTACCCATTGTCCAACCTCTTCCCATCCCTCTTCATTCCCACTGCCCCAAGTTGATTTGTTCATTACATAATGCATGCCTGTATCAAAACATCACATTGTACCTCACAAACATGTACAATTAATTATTATGTGCCAATTAAAATTAAAATAACACAAAAACCTGGAAAGTACACTATTAGATATCAAGGCCCATTACAGCAATTTAGACAATGTGATACTGGTGTAAGGAGATACAAATGAAGTCTGAAACAAGAAAGAGTCCAGAGAGCCACGTGTGTATGGTAGAGTCATTTATGACAAGAGGGGCACTGAGGAGTAGCAGGATAAATAAAGCCTTTCCAATAAATGATACTAAGTGAACTGGATATCCTTGTCAAAAAAGAATAAATCTTGATCCCTACTTCATACCACCAAATAGTTTATTACGAATGGACTGTATATATAAATGGGAAAGGTAAAAAAATGAAAATTTTAGGAGAAAGCATAGGCAAATATATGTATGTCTTGGAATATGCAGAGATTTTCAAACAGAACAATGATCTACAAACCATAAAAAAATGATAAATTTGATTTTATTAAGATTAATAAAATTTAATATTCATCCTTATGTACCATAAATAGGGAAAGGTAAACTTCAGGAAGAGAATGTACTGTATTTTGCAGTACATTCATCAGACAAAGGACTCTTATCTAAAATATATAAAGAATTTTATAAATCAGTTCATATAGACAGTTAAAGAGAAAGAAAAGGTTTGAATAAACACTTCACAAAGAAAGATATTCAAATGTCCGGTAAGCATGTAAAAAGATGTTCAACTTTATTAATCATCAGGGTAGAGCAAATTAAAAATCACAATGGGGTATCGTTAACTTTCCACCCAAAAGGTTAAAATAATAATAACAACAAAGAAAAATAGTGTTTCTTAGGTTTCTGAGATTTTTCAAGGTTCTTTTGTTTAATTTCATATTAATATGAGAGTACAGATAATTAGTTTACAATGTTTGTGTTTGTTAAATAAGTTCCCTGTTGTAGTTCCTCCAAGGTTCTTAGAATTCGGACATCCTTTCTTTTCAAAGTTTCTTTTGCCTTCTTTTTTTTATTTTTAGTATACCTTAAAATTATGAAACTAAATAGTGGAAAAAGGTGGTTCAATTTCAATATTCATATTTAATAATTATGTCCAAAATTTCTAATTCATAATGCTAGATTTGAAATAGCTGTCAAACTCACGTCTAACCTAATTTTATCCATGGAAGGGATTAAAATCTGATTTAAATCTGATTCTTAGCATCAAAGTAAGATAATGGGCCCAACCATTTGGTTGCTGAATGATTCATTAAGTCAGTAGAAGATCAACTGTATGTCAAAGGCAATGTACTAAAGAATACACTTCTCAGTATAACTAGCATAATAATTTATATTATCATTCAATTAGATTCTAAAAAAAAGTTTGAATGTACTGTGATAAAATTGTTTTCATTTGGAAGAGAATCGAGTCCTTAATCTTTTGTCATACATTTTGTCGTTAAATTATGTTTTTTAAACTTAGCTCAGAAATTACATGGAGCCTTAAAATTAAAGGAGGCATCAAAAATTTTATGCCCAAATCACTCTAGGAATGCTGGAAAGAGATTGCCTGATTGTTTATTCCTACATCAACTGTTGTGTAGGGAATCAAAGATATCTAAAAATTAGAGTGGTCAAATCTCAAAAGACCAGAGGTTAGTTTCTCTAAGGCTTTCTTGGTTCTTTGAACATCATGTGACCAAAGAATCGAGTGCCAATAATCCAGATAAAGAAAAATACTGTGACTTGCCTATGACAACTACAAAATGGAAGTTGTTGAAGATTTCTCAGACACATACATAATGTGAACAGAATATGAGAGGAGGCTGAGTGAGCTACAGAGAGCCACAAGACTTTGAGTAAACTGAGAAACTAATTCTTTTCTTTCAAGTGTTTCGTTGTTGGGTAAGAAACCATACTAAGATTTAGCAGCTTATGTTATCACAATTCAGGTAGGGTAAAATGGGAGAGTTGGGAACATCTTATCCTTATTTTGAAGTGTCTGGGACCTCTGCTGAGGTGGAGTAAACAGAGGGTGCCCTGCTAGGGTTACTTGGGTTCATATGTCTGAGGTCCCATTCCCACTCCCAGCTGTGTTCCTCAGTTCTTTTCCATGTGACTTTTCTTCATGTGACTTGGGCTTCCTCATCGCATGGTGGTTTCACAGAGAATTAGCCCCTAAGGCAGGGTTTAACAAGAATCTGCTGTCATCCTATTTGTTAATGTCAAACTGGCTAAAGCAAGTTATATAACCAGGCCCATAGCCAAAGTGGAAGGGGACTATGTACAGTGTAAATTCCACTCTTGTCATCTGGACTCAGTGGTGTGTTTGTAAATACTTAACAATCAACTCTGCAAGAGAAACAGCTCTGATTTGTAGCATTTGCCAATTTCCAGGATATAAATATACCTACTATGGTCCTTTAATACTACAAAAATGACAAGCCAAAAGGATATAATACGGAATTGAGAAGTGATGTAAATAATTGACTCTCATGAGCCAATACAAGCTGAATCTAGAACACCACTCTCTGGAAATAATCCATGAAGACACTTAATGGGGACCAAATACTTAGAGAAGAAAAAGACTAGAAACACTGCTCATGAGATCAGAAGAAGAAAATAAAAATTGCACATACTTTCCTTCCATGCCTCTCACCTACAGGCCTAAATGCCACATCTTGGAGGAGAGAGGTGGGAAGGATTTTAATTCTAAAAGTATGAAGATTAACATATTTGATCTATTACATCAAACTAAAGTCACTGGATTAGGCTAAAATACAGTACTCCCTATGCCCTAATTGTGTGAGTGTATAATGCAAATTGTATACAAATCAGTTAGACAAAAATATGACAAAAGCATATAAAAAAGTTTTTTTGAGAACCTATCTTACTGCCTGGTGTAGGCTGGTCTCAAAGTCCTAGGTTCAAGTGATCCTCCTGCCTCAGCCTCCAGAGTAGCTGTAACTAAAGAAACGCATCACTGGGCCCTGCTACAACATTTTAAATCCTGATTTTCATTAGAATGGACACTATTTCTCTTGTGAAACCAAGGACCAGAACTTACAGAAAAATGTGGAATTCTTATTCTAGAAGTTCATGGGTAGGGGGAGGAAGGCAGGGAAAAAGCTGTGAGAGTTATCACCTCTCTAAATAATAATGGGAATTAATAAATTCATGGATAAGGGAAAGTGAAGTACTAAGTATAAGACAGTTAAATAGCTGGGCGCAATTGGTCACACCTGTAATCCCAGCACTTTGGGAGGCTGAGGTGGGCAGATCACCTGAGCTCATGAGTTGGAGACCAACCTGAGCTAGAGTGAGACACCATCTCTAAAAATAGCTGTGTGTTGTGCAGTTAGTCCCAGTTACTGGGGCGGACGAAGCAAGAGAATAGCTTGAGCCCAAGAGTCTGAGGTTGATGTGAGTTATGATGCCAGGGCATTCTACCAAGGGCAACAAAAGTGAGACTCTGTCTCAAATAAAAAAAAAAAAGATAATTCCATACTCATTTTGGATTTAGACTAGGATTCAGTCTTCAAATCCTAAGGTCTAGAACACCAGAACAGATATTAGACACACACACGTACACACCAGCACATGTGGTCATGCGTGGTATTTGCCTTAGGGCATAGAGATAAAGGGAAATGGTGAGGAGTTGTTGACACAATAGAGACCATTTGCCCAGTGTAGACAGTGGACTTCTGTAGCATGCCTTTGCAAAGTGGAATGCGTACTTGTATTGCTTAATATTCTGTGTGTCAAGAGAATCTGAACACACAGATAGTTATATGAAATCTTCAGAGTTATCATGTATATTCAAGAAATTAAATTCCTTTGTTCTCTCCTTTCCTCCATCCCTCCTTTCTTTCATTCTTTCTTCCTCCTTCCCTCTTTTCTTCCTTTTATTATTATTATTATTATTATTATTATTATTATTATTTTGTCATTGTTTAACTTCAAGTGAGTCAATGTTAAGTCCTAAATCCAAGCAACTTTCCAGGTTTGGGCCAGTCACTGGTTTATGACTTTTGCTTTAGACAGTACTACAATGGAGAAGCTTCACATTTCTAAGAGGTGCGTCTGGGTGTTTGATCTACTCTCTGGAGAGTTAAACACACAGGCCTGTATCTCATTGAGCAGGTACGAAGTAAATATTAAAGTCAGGTCAATATAAGTCCATATCTAGTATTATTTCCACTAGTACATGCTGGTTCTTAGACTATAGAAATAGATATTAAAAGGAAGCATCAAAACATGGTATTTTATGGGAATACAAATTTTTAGATCTATAGTTATGACCAAATATATTTAATTGACATATTCAGGCACACAAAGAGAAGACCTTTCTTACTAAGACTGATAGGAAATATTCTGCAACAGGCTCATGTCTTTTGTTATATAGAATCATGCAAAGTTTAATACTGACATCCCTCTAGAATCTAGGGACCTCAGAAGCACCATAGCAGAGTGGCTCCCTGAATGAGGCTGTTGATAATTTGCATTAGGTCAAGTCCCTGCTCCAGTATTTACTAACAACAGGACTTTGACAGGTGTCTCAACTTCCTTAAGGTCCTTTTCTTTTATCCATACTATTAGGCTAATAATATTACTTACCTCAGAGTACGATTTATACGAAAACAGAAAATAACAAATGTAGAAACCTCATCACAGGGTATACTGTACACTTATGCACCCCCAAAATTACATCATTGTTAATGTTGTTTTCTAGAACTAGTGGGTCAACTTGTGACAAAAATATTCCAACATTTTGACTACATTAAGAACTTAGTTCTGCTGCTTTTTATTCCATTTATTTTTAGTTCTGCTGCTTTTTATTCCATTTATTTTTAGTTCTGCTGCTTTTTATTCCATTTATTTGTACAAACACACCTTCTCTCCAAAGGAAAAAGAAAAAAAAAACACTGTGCAAGACACCTGTGTGATAAGGTAATTGTGGGAATGTGTGTGTATGTATAACACACATCTATACTGCATTTTTAGACCATATTCAGAAGTTTTCTCATTTGCATATAGAGTATATTTCTATCTTCAGGAGGCCAGTTAGACCTTGTCCGAATTTGGAAAAACATTTAGAGAAACTCTAAGTCAGCTTAAATGTCAAATAATTCTTTCTAGGTTGACAGAATTATAAATTGATTGGATTTTTTAAATTTCTTCTTTCCACTTTTATTTTTCATTTTTATTCTTTAATGAACATATAGGAAAAAAGTTTTATTTTAAAGTGAAAATAATTATCTCAAAGAATTCTAATGTTTGTAGGTATTTAGTGGTTTCTAATATAAATTAATACAATTAAATAAAAATATATTAGTAACTGCAAAGTATTTTGAGTCACTGTTGGCATTGAAAACTTAACCAGGATGATTTTGAAATATGGATTGAAGTTTCTCTCTAGTAGATGGAAATTATATTTCATGCTTGCACATTTACCTAGAATTTTATAACAGCAAATAAGTACTTTACATTTAAAATGTGACTTATATTGACTTCTACTCAGAGCAAGGGGTCCAGGTATCCTTCTTCATAACAGTATGAATCCATCATCATTCACCACTCGTTAAGTCACTCAGTGATTTGAAAGAATGGGGACATATTTAATTCATGAATCTGTAGATGGTTCTTTTCTTCTGGGCCATATTTAGTTGATTTCAGCAGAGCTCTCTCATGTGTTTGTGGTCATCAGGTGGGTGGCTGGTCTTGCACGTCCTCATGTACATGTCTGCTAATTGGCTGGCTATTGGTCAGGATGAAGGGGATATGGGGCAAGATAGCCTGGGATTGCTCAAATTTTTTATTCATGAGTCCCAAGAGAGTAAAGCCTATGCCTGGCATATGCACACTGTTACTCCCGTGCCATTCTTTTATTCAATGCAAGTCATCAGATAAGCCCAAATTTAAATGGTGAGGAGAGAGATTTCACTTCTTAATAAGAGCAGCAAACATACTGCACGGGAATAAAAAGTAAACAATTGGGGTTATAAATGAAATTGATGAACCACAAACCTTGCTTATATTCACAAGTGTGGAGTCAAAAGTCCCAGTGAGGGATGTTTGCTTGGGTTCAAACATTCATGATATTAAAGTAGCAATGTCAACATGGCAGCACATAGAGGCAGTGTCCTATGTTAACACTTTCAGTATAAAACCTCTACTAGACTAATGGAAACACATTCCGTGTATCCTTACTGTTCCATTTTTGTAGAAATTTCACAGTTGTTTCTCTTCATTTTTGTTAAATAAAGCAATTCTTTTAATACAGCCCCAGTCCTTCTGCATTCTGATCTTTCCTCTCCTCTTAGCAAAGTTAGACTCAGACCCTGGGTCTTCTATGTGTTCTTCATAATTTTACTCAATAACTTTAGCAAGTTCTAAACAACAATTGTTTTGAAGAAAAAAACAAGTGTTGTGCTTTGAATTAGGTAAATGAAATCATTGACTACAGCTATGAACTGACCAAAAATTTTTTCTTAGGAAGAAGTAATTTTCACTTACTAACCAGGAGAATAGAGAACTGGGAAATGCATTTTCTCTAGGTGAAGCTAAGTTGATGAAAGTCTCACAATTAAGTTCACGACCTTGCCACTGTGTCATTACATAGGCAGCACTGAACTAACAACTCAGTAAGGTTTCATAACCTTGGTATATCAGTGTCTCACAGTTGTGCTCATGTCAGTGTGGGGCCTTTCTGAGTGGTGCTCACTATTGTCACATGTTTCTGTGTGTCATCATGGAAATGTCAGAGCTTGAGTTAAAGCAATGAACAAACATTAAAATTCTTATTAAACTTGGCAAGAGTGGAAGTGAAATTAGAGGGACATGTTACTCCAAGTTTATGGGAACAGCGTTGTGAAGAAAATGGCAGTGTACGAACAGAAGAAACATCTTACTGAAGGGAGAGAAAGTGACACTGAAAAAGACAGGTCAGGGTGTCCGGTAACAAGCAGAACTGATGAAAACGTTGAAATAATCCATTGAATTGTGTAACAAAATTATCACACGACTGAGAAGCATAGCAGACCAAGTAAACATTGATAGAGAAACAGTTAAAAAATCTTAACTAAAAAATCTTGGCCAACAATTCATGGCTCTTGTGTCATGACAATGCACCAGTTCACATGGCACTCTGAGGGAGTTTGTAGCCAGTAAACAAATAGCTGTATTGAAACAACCTCGCACTCACCTGATCTGGCCACTAATGACTTTTTTTTTTTTTTTTTACTAAAAGATAAAGGAAATATTGAAAGGGAGACATTTTGATGGCATTTAGGACATCAAGAGTAACACAATTGATGGCTTTGATGGTCATTCCAGAAATAATTACAAAATTGCTTTGAAGCTTCAACTAGGCACTGGCATTGGTGCATAGCTTCTCAAAGGGAGTACTTTGAAGGTGATCATAGTGATATTTTACAATAAGGTATTGCAAAATCACCCTTTTTCTAGGATGAGTTCACAAACTTAACTGTCAGGCAGCAATTTATAAACTGTTTACATGCTGGGGTTAGGGAGAGAGCTAAGCAGCAGTACATCTGGCATTTATTTCTGCTTATCTAATATGCAATCAATCCTTTTTTCCTACTAGCTAACAGAACTGCAATTTTGGGAAATAAAGATGTGGCTGGCACCACAGTGCCTGGGTCCAGGTGATGATGAATTGTGATTTGTCTAATCAAATATTGTTAAACCTGCCCTCATCTTTTCCAGAGTCTCCAATAGATAGATATTTACATGTGATAAGATATGACTAGTAAGTCACAAGAAGACATCTGCTGAGATCAGGACTTGGGAGGAAATAATGTAATTCTTAAAGACAGTATAAATGCATATTTCTTATCTTTTCTTCTCTGAATTTATTTAGAAAACAATAGAATAAAAGCATATATATGTGTGTGTGTGTATGTGATATGTGTGTGCATGTATGTGTGTTTGTGTATATATTTGGCTGGCCTAATAACATACAGAAATGCAATATATTTGACAATAATAGACAAATAAAAATGGTTGGGAGAAAAGCTACCTTAGAATAAGAAAATGATATGAGATAGTAACGTAATTCTACACGAGCACAAGAAGAAAACTTGAAGCAATAAATAACAAGTTATACAATCAATGGATTCTTGTTCTCCTTTCTCCTCTCAAAGACATAAATTGACACAAAATAACAATTATAAAAACATGCAATTTGATTTGTAAATATAGATGCAATATGTACAACAATAATAACTGAAAAAAAGTAAAGGGCATAGAACTTGTAATGTTTCTGTTTCTGCTGTAAATCTGAAGTAAATTCTGATAAGATATATAAGTAGGCACTACACAGAAACAGAGAGAGACTATCAAAAGAATTAAAATGTTGCATTTGTTTATTCAAAATTATAAATTATTATTGAAATCATTTTAAAATAACCTAAATAAATGGATATCCCATGATCGCATGTCAGAAGACTTAATATTATACTGATGGCATTACACCCTAAATTAATATATTAATTCATTGCAAAATCTATCAAAATCCCAGCAGGATTTTTTGCAGAAATGGACAAGCTGACCCTGAATCATGTGAATATTCAAGAGACTCAAAATACCTAAAATAATATTAAAAGAGAAGAATAAATTTATGTTTTCTGACTTCAAAACTTCTACAAACCTACAGGAATTAAGATAGTGTGGCTCTTGCATAAGTATAGACATTCTGAGCTATGAAATAGAGTTAGGACACTAACTAGTGTTAGTTTCCTAGTTAAGGAAGGAAGTTTACATTTAAATTCAGATGAAATTCTAGTTTACATTAAATTGATTCTTAAGAAGATTTTAAGATAATTCAATGGGAGGAAATAGTCCTTTCAGCAAACAGTGTTGGTGAAAGTAAATATCAAGTTGGTTGACTTGATATGGGGGAAAACAGTCCTTTTAGCAGTGTTGGTGAAAGTGAATATCAAGTTGGTTGACTTGATATTCACATCAAAACAAAAAAGTTGGATTCCAACCCCATATCAAACACAAAAAATTAACTCCAACTGGAACATTTATCCAAGTATAGAACCAACACTCTGAAATTCTTAAATGAAAATATAGTAGAAAATCTTTATAAACTTGAGTTAGGCAAACGTGTTATATGCTACAAAAAGCCTAACCAACAAGGAGAAAATATAGATGAACTGAACTTCATCAAAGTTAAAGTATTTGTTTCAAATTATACATCAAAAAATGAAAAGACTAGTAATAAAATGGTAGAAAATAATTATAAATTACGTATGTGCTAAGAGACTTATATCTAGAATAAATGGTATATAAATATTACAACTTTGACAACAAAAAGACAATCGTTTTCAAATGAGGAAGGATAAAGTAGGCATTCACCAAATTAGATACATTAATGACTAATAGACACATGTAAAACTGCTTAACATTGTCAACTATCAGGAAAATGCAAATCAAGACCATGGTAAGAATATTTCACCTGAACAGCATAAAAATAGATAGCAAATGCTAGCAAGAATATGGAGAAATTGCAGCCCCCATATATTACTAGTGTAAATGTAACATGTTTCAGGTGCTTTTGAAAACAGCCTAGCAGTTTTTCAAAATGTTAAAAGTATACCAATCATTTATACCCTAACGAGTGCACTCAATTTGTATACCCAAGAGAAATGAAAGCATATGTTCACACAAAAAATTCTAGAGAAATGTTCATAGTAGCATTGCTCCTAGTAGAGAAAAAGTGGAAACAATCCAAATGTTCATCAGCTGACAAAATGTGTAAATAAAACATGGTATGTACATATAATGAAAAAATGATATGGGAAGGAAAACAAATAAAGTATTGACACATGTGATAGTAACATAAGCCAAGCACAGAAAGATGAAACTCGCCCCATTCTCACTCTTATGTGGGAGCTCAAGATTAAAAATGATCTCATGGAAACAGATAGTAAAATGACAGTTACTAGAGGCTCGGAAGGATTGCAAGGAGGGACAATGAAGTGAAAATGGTTAGTGGGTTCAAAAACATAGGTATTTAGATAGAATGAACAATATTTGATTGTACAACAAAGTGACTATAATCAACAATAAGTTAGGGTGTACTTTAAAATAACTTAAAGAGTAGAATTGTAATGTTCTTACATGAAGAAATTTTAAATGCTTGAGGTGATGAATACCCCAATTACCCTGATTTCATTAATGCACACCATGTGCCTATATCAAAACTTCACATTTCCTATAATGATATACAATTATTATGTACCCATAACAATTAAAAATAAAAAACATGATGCTAAGTGAAAGAAGTCTCTAAAGACCAGAGATAACATGATTCCACTGTATGAAATATCCAGAATAGGAAAATCTATAAGTACATAGTAGACTAGTAGTGGTCTGTCAGGAGTGTGAGAGAGAAATGAGTGGCTACTAAATAGAATGGGATTTAGGAGGATAACTAAGGAAAATATCCTAAAATTGATTGTGGTAAAAGTTGCACAACTCAGTGGAATATATGAAAACCTTTGAATTGTATACTTTGAGTGATTATATGTCATGTAAATTATATCTCAGTAAGTCTGTTATAAATGTCATCTCAGTTTCTGAGATAGTATAAAATATATATATTATATTCACTGTTAAAAGATATTTAAGTCAATAAATTTTAATATATTTACCATTTTAATATTTAATATTTAACAGTTTAATATTGACTTTTAAAAAGTCATAGCCAAAGTTTTGTGCCTAGGAGAATCAAAAATCTATAGCTTTGAAAATATAAGAGTAAATTTATCACACATAACCCAAACGTTTTTGGTATGTTCTAGCATAGAACTAGTATTTTACTTTATTCATTTAGAAAAAAATATATAGTTACATATTTAAATATTTTATAAAAATAAAGTTAGCAAATACACATAAACACACATATTCTACAATAGCAGAGAAAAAATTAAAACAAAAATCAATTTAATAGAAGCTGGAGAATTAAAGAAACACGTAAAAAAGTTTCCTATGATATTATAAATATATCTGTGGTTATAATCAACATAAATGAATCAAAATCACCTAATACAAATTATGGATTCTTTCATTGTGAAACAAACAAAAGCAAACCTATGATAGATACAACAAACCAATAGCCAGGGAAACTACTAAATCTAGGTGTAACTAGTTCCTGGAGAAATATTTATAAGAAATTCAAGAGAAAGTTTTAAGGGAAAATATCATACAAATGCTAACTAATCCAAACTTTTGCAATATCAGTATTAGATAATAAATAGTATAGTATAAAAGCATGTGTTAGCATTAATGAAAATAGACACTACATAACATTATTGTATAATACAGAATAATACATAACACAGAAACAATTCAGGAAAAGAAAACTCCGAACTCCTAATCACTTAACACTTTGGAAAGCATAGAAATCATAAACTGAGAGTTTAACAACCCTAAGTTTACTACTCTATAATCATATTGAAATATTTAAACATATACATCTCAGAAACTGATAAACAAAACATTAATAAAAACATACATTTGAACAAAAGTAATATCATCCAACATCAGGCATTTCCCCCAAACTAATACACAAATAGGTTATTTTTAAGTACAGTATATAAACTATATATATGTATATATATGGCATAATACATGGTATTATGCCATAAAGAGTTTTAAAAAGTTGTGATTAAATGACAGCATATTGGCTACATCATCTAATCACAATAAAATTGAAATAAAATTCAATAACCAAAAAAATAGCTTACAAGAAGGAAAAAAAAATGATATATGTTTCTCTTCAGAATATGTAGCTCCTTAGGGGTAAACACATTATAGTTACATAGTTTGCTTTTGTATATTTTAAGACAAAGTCATAAGTGTGACTTTGACTCAGAAAGTATGCAATGTACCTGTTAGGTGTGAATTTGTCCATCCCCTCCTCCCTCCTCCCAGCTACTTGAATTCCCTTGAGTTTTCCTCCATATGTGAACATGAGTGTTGCTTGACTAGCTCCAATTTAGCATTGAGTACATTGACGTTTATTAATTCTTGCCATGCTTTACTTAGAATGATAGTGTTCAATTCCATCCAACTTGTTAAAAAGATACTAGGTCATCATTTTTTATGGCTGAGTAGTATTCCATGCTATATACAGAGATCATATTTCAATAATTTATTCACATATTAATGAGCACTGGGTAGTTTCCACATCATTGTGATTGTGAATTGTACTGCTAGAAACGTTTGAGTGCAAGTTTACTTTTCATAAAATGTCTTTTACTTTGGGTAAATAACTAGTAGTTTCACTAGTTATCAAAAGGTAGATTTTCTTTCAGTTCTTTGAAGTATCTCCACACTGCTTTCCATAGATGTTGTCCTAGTTTTTGGTCCTACCAAGAGTGCCAGAGTATTCTTTTCTCTCTCTTCCTTGCTGGCATTTGTTGTTTCAGGACTTTTTGATATGAGCCATTCCCACCAAGGTTAAGTGTTATCTCAGTGTCATATTGATTTGCACTTCCATGATAATTAGAAATATTGAGAATTTTTTTCAAGTGTTCATTGGCTATTAGTCTACCTTCACTTGAAAAGTTTCTGTTTGTGTCTTTTTAATAGGGTTGTTTGATCTTTTCTTGCTGATTTTCTTGAGTTCTTTGCAGATTCTGGTTGTCAGCCCTTTATCAAATATATAGCCTGAAAATATTTTCTCCCATTCTTCAGCTTGTCTATTTGTTCTATTGATTGTGTCCTTAACAGTGCAGAAACCTTTTCATTTGATCAGGTCCCATTTGTCTATTTGTTGTTGTTGTTGCTCTGATTGCTTTTAGGGTCTTCTTCATAAATATTTTGCCTATAAAAGATTTTCCAACATTTTCTTTTAAAATTCATATAGTTTCGTGTTCTAGGTTTAAATCTGTCGTCCGTCGTGAATTAATTTCTGTGAGTGGTGAGAGGGGCAGGTCGTCTTTATGTTCACAGTAGCATCAAACAAAATGAAGTATCTGGGAGTATAGTTAACTAAAGAGGTAAAAGAGTTCTATAAGAAGAATTATGAAACTTTGAAGAAAGAAATCGCAGAGGATGTAAACAGAGGAAAAACATATCATGCCCGTGGATAGACAGAATCAACATTGTTAAAATGTCTATATGACCCAGTGATTTCCAGATTCAATGCGATCCCCATTAAAATACCAACATCCTTTTTACAGATCTAGAAAAAAACAGTTATATCCAATGCAACATTACAGAATAAGAACAAATCTGGAGGCATCATTTTATCAGACTTTGAGCTATACTGCAAGGATATAGTAATCAAAACACCATGGTACCGGCGTAAAAAAAAAAAGACTTATGAATCAAAACAGAGAACCTACATAGGAAACCATCCTCATAGTCCTATCTGATCTTTGATAAAGCAAACAAAAATATACACTGGAGAAGAAAAATCTCTATTCAATAAATGATGCTGGAAAAACTGAAGATATTGGAAATTTTAAAATAGCCCAAATAAGTAATTCCTTTGTTAATAGGAAATCACAATAAAAGTTATATAATATTTATAACTGAGTAATAATTAAGGCATTATATAACAAAATCTGTAATATGTACAGTATAAACCAATAAGGCTGACAATCCAAGGCTAGATGTTTAGCTTCCAATACATTTATTCAAAAACAAGAGACATTGAAAATAAAGAGTTGATTTTTTTCATTCAAAAGCTAGGATGAGATGGACATGGAAAATATTCTTCTTAGTAAACTATCTCAGGGATGGAAAAAAAAGTATCCAGTGTACTCAGTACTACTGTGAAACCAATTTATAATAATGCACACTTTCATATGAAAAATGAAACAAAACTTTAGCCTAGAATGTAGGAGGGAAGGGGAGGGAGAGGGATGAGGAGGAGGAAGTGGGAGAGATAGTAAGGGATAGTAGGGGGACCACAACTATGGAGCACATTGCAAGTACAAGTTGGTTCTATCATGTGTATAACACAAATGTCCTAATGCTATAATTGGGTAAATGAGGTGAAAGCTATGCTGATTACTATGATGTAAGCACTCCAATTTGTACAAATAACCAACACACTGAAATTGGCATAAATGTATTTATGATCTATGTACAAAAGACTTAATAAATAAATTAATTAATTAATTTTTTAAAAAGCTATGAAGAGAAGCGAGGGTATTTATACAGAGTGGAAGAAAGGAAATAACAAGAGAGGAAAATTTTTTTTAAGAGCAGAACTTTTAAAAAAATGAACAAAGTTGGGTGCTAAATATAAGTCTACATGTGAAAATTGATTTATAGATAATTGCAAAATATATTTTTGTTGCTCAAAGATATAATAAAAACATAAAATTTGTAAATGTTAACATAGAAGTTACACACAAGTTTTCATTGAACTTAATAACTCAACCTACAGTTCATATATGTGAAGAAAAGAACATAGAATAACAAAAATACTACATGGTCTCATTTATATCTGAAATCTAAAAATAATGATTGTGATTAGAATAGCAGTTTCCACAGAATGGGAAAATGGGATGTGGGGAAGATCGACAGAGTTTGGTCAACATTACAGTTAGATAGGAGAAAAAAATTCTTGTTCACAGTACAGTAGGATGACTACAAAAATCATGCATCCTGTGTTTCTAACATGTAAACAGAGGATTTTGAAAGTTCTCACAACATGAAAATATAAATTTTTAAAGTGAGGGATATACCCTGTTTCCCCGAAAATAAGACCTACTTACAGGAAAGATAAGACGTCCCCTGAAAATAAGACCTAGCGCATCTTTGGGAGCACACCTTAAAATAAGACACTGTCTTATTTTCGGGGAAACAGGGTACTAATTATCATGATTTAATCATTATACACTATACCCATGTATCAAAACAGTATATTTTACCTCAGAATATATACAATTATTGTCAATAAACAAACAAGACAATCTTGGCTAAGAATAAGGGGATAGACAACTTTTTATTCCAGCCATAAAATCTTATTGCAAAGCTGTAATAAAAATCCAGAATAATAAAAGTACTAAAATAAATAAACTAATCGGTAAAATAGGGTAGAAGATATAGAATAAGATCTGTGATAACTAAATAAATAAGAGTGAATTTTTATAAATTATGAAGAAAGAATAAACTCTTTAGTATATTATGCTTACGTAATTCTATATGCACATGGGAAAATCGTAAACTAAAATAACTACTTCACACAGTCTGCAGATATAAACTCCAGGGAGATTAAATTCCATGATTCGAAAGCTTAAAACTTATAGAAGGCAATACAGGGTAATATATTTATGAGCTTGAGATCCTATAGGAAATATGAAAATGTAGAAAATAAAAAAGTATTAAAATTAATTTAAATTAATTTTTTTAATAATATGAAACACCACAAAGCAACTGAAATGAAACGTCATTGATTGTGACTATTAACACAAAAGACAAAGGTTTATTCTGACACCTTTTCGGAGCCAATTGAACTGATTAGAAATTACAAACTTACTACTTAAAACTGAGCTTGACTTAAACTGAGGTAATTTTTAGTACCTCAGTTTCCTTATCTATAAGATGGACATATTACCTAGCTTAAAAATTTATTGAGCCAATTATTATATTCATATATCTAAAATGCTCAGAAAATAGGAACAAAGCTCAATAGGGGCTAGCCATCATTATTATCATTATTGTTATTATTATTGTTATTATTATCCAGAACATAAAAAGAATTCCTACATATCAATTATAAAAATATAAAGTCTGAGCCTTATCATGGACAAAGGTATGAACCTGTAATTTACAAAAGACAGATACCAAATGAGCAATAAACATAAGATTATCCACAACCTCCATAATTAAATAAATATTTATACAAGAAGAATGAACACTGAATTTCCAATTCACAGCTGTTAGACTGAATTAAAATATTAAGCCAGCCTATACCTAGCGCTGGCTTATAATTTATAAATGAAGAATTCTCATATGTTGACAGAGCAAGTGTAAGTTGAAACAATTTCTTTGACGCTAACTCTGAAAATATACAATAAATTCAAAGTTATGCATTATTAACAACCCATAAGTTCCACATCTATGCCCATTATGTAGTAAAAAACATGAGGTGCTGAAACTAATGCATAAACAGTACGAGAATGCACACTGGATTCGAGCCACCTAATTGTCCATCAGTGAGAGAATAATTTAAAATATTTGGAAATATTTACATAATGCTATTCTAAATTATGATTAAAGTGAATGAAATAGAGTATAGACAATGTAGAAGATAGTTCGGCAGTTCTTTCAAAACTAAACATACTCTTTACCACGCAATCAAACGATTGTGCTCATTGGCATTTGTCCAAATGAGCTGAAAACTTATGTCCATACAAAAACTTCTACATGGATGGTTATAGCAGCTTTATTCATAATTGACAAAACTAGGAAACAACCATGATACCCTTTGATGAGTAAATGGATAAACTGTGATATATACAGAAAATGGAATATAATTCAGCACCAAAAAAAAAGAAAAGAAAAGCCATCAAGCCATGAAAAGGCATAGGGGAACTTTAATTGCATATTACTAAGAGAAAGAAGCTGATTTTAAAATTTACATGCCATATTATTCTAACTGTATGACATTCTGAAAAAGGTGAAAGAATGGAACAGTAAAAGTATTAGTGGTTGCCAGAGATTTGCAGGGAGGAAGGGATACAGCATGAGATATTTTTATGGCAGTGACACTATTCTGTAGAGTACTGTAATGTGGATACAAAACATGGATTTGTCAAAACACATAGAACTGCAGAACTATGGACATCAGTTAATAATAATGTGTCTGTACTGGTTCCTCAGTTGTAAAATATGTACCATGGTCATGCAGAAAACTGTAAATAAAAGGGAAGCAATGTGTACGGGAGCTGGGGACTTATAGGAACCCTCTGCAACCCTGCTCAGTGTTGCTTATGGGAATGCTATGTACTTCCTCCTCAATTTTTCTAATCAATAATGTGTATTTAAAGGGAAATAAAAGAATTGTATAGAACTCATGTATAGACTTGAATAAACTTTTTAAACATGCTTATAAGTGAAATCTATATTAGAGTAAAATTTATATATTATACAATTTGAAAAGTTGAAATAATGTTATTTATTGCTTTAATATGTACTCATTAAGTATAATAATATAAAATCATTCAAGGGCTAAAGAAATACTGGGTTCAACATGATAGTTTTTCTGGGAATTGAGGTGTGATACGTAATATTTTCATTCTTTAAAAAATCAGAAGCAAGTATAGAATCATAAGAATCTTCCTTAAATGGTTGTTATGACAACAAAATAAAACAATAAAAATGGAAATTCTCAATTGTACCTGACACAAGGTATCTTCTTATTAAATACTCTCTCGACTCTCCATCCAGTTCTATTTCTTCAAGGTCATGCTCCCACTCTGAAGCCTGTAGTCAGCCTAAAGCAAAGTGGAAAAAGTTGGTTTAATGACAGCAGAAGAGGACTTGAACATCAGGTCTGTCCTCAACTACCTGTGAAGTCTTTAACAAACCAGGTACCCCCACACATCACTCTAAAATGAAGAGGTTGGATTAGATCAGGGGTAAAATTCCTTCCATCTTTAATATTCCAGAGTTAAAGCAGCTCTATGACTGTACGTAGGGAGTTCCCATGTTACTAGGTTATAGGCATTCAGAGAATATTTGACCACCCTACAAAATAGTTTGTATTAATCTTGTTCAGAACCTTGTGATATTCTTTACAGTAAAATATCTCCCTATTTCAAATCATTGCTGTGAGCCAGTGGGCATATGTGTTGGCATAGGAATCAACATTTTTAAGGAGCACGTTCTTAATACTTGAAAAGACCTATTAAGTGATGCACCCACGCCACCTACCACCAGCACCGATAGTCTATCCCCCCATCTTCTCTGTAGCACTTTGCACCATCTATCAGACTACATTTTTAGTTTTCTATCTTATATGTTGCATATTTTTCCCTACTGTAATATAAACTCCATGGAAAGGGGATATGATGCATTATATTCTCCTCAGATACTTAGAAAACTATTTGGTATAGCAGGCACTCAATAGATACTTGTTGAAGGAATCAGCAGTTAGACCTATTTGGGGCCAACTTCTGCTTGACAGAGATACCAGTTTTAACTACCCATTTACACATTAAAGATCACTCTGAATTCTATCCAGGATCCCTTGATCCACTTGTACCACCCAATAAGCAAAACATTAGTTATTTCTAAATTGTATTCTCAAAGAGTTGTATATATACCTCTTGTGACATTTATCACATCATGTAGTATGTTATCACTGTGTCATCTTTACCTTAGTAAAGAAAGTAAGTGAAAATGAGGGCTCAATAATCTCTCAAATCCAGCAAAAATGTGAAAATAAATCTTTTTACCAGTGGTATTACCATTAGTATCCTTATCTTTCTTTCTTCACTATTTTTTACTTTCTTTTTCTCAACCTCTCTCTAGATCAATCCATCACCCTCTCTTCTATTCAAAATTTTAGACTGTATTAAACAAAATATTATAAGTATAAAAATAGTGGCCATTACACAAGTCTTTTCAATAATCAGGTGATTATTTACTTGTGGTCCCCTGCTCAGGACCCTTCTCGTTTTAAAAGTGGTTTTCAAATTTTCATGCATTTAATTAAAGGCTCTAGCCAACCTAATTTTTTTTTTTTTTGTTTCTCAGTAAATGACCTTGCCTCCTACTTGATGCAGAAATTGACTCTATCAAGTACAAATTCCATTTGTTTCCTATCCCTATCCATGAAATCTTAATAATGCCTGTCTTTCTCTAGAATCCTTTCTCTTCTTATTTGAGTAAACTGGGGTCCTCAAATAAGACTATCCAATCTTCTCTGGGAAATTATTCTATCCATTATTTCCTCTTTTTTAAAATAACCCCTCCTTTTCCTGGGCCTTTCTCTGGAGCCTACAAAAATAATGTAACTTCTCTCAAACTGAAAATTATTACTTCTCTAAATGTTTCAAAACAGTGGATTGTTAGGTACAAATAAATGGCATTACTCAGAAAAAAAATTTAAACACAATAAGCTCCAAATACAAAATTCCAACTCGTGAGCTTTCATAATATATTTTAATGTTTATTTTATTTATTTTCTCATTGTACACGTAAAAGCAATGCAGGCATTCTAATAAATGTCAGGAACAAGACAGGGATTTCTACCTTCATCTATATTTAAAATTGCTCTGGAAATAATAGTGAGGTAATTATATAAACACAGAGAATAACGGGTATAAAAACAAAAAGTGAGATGCAAAATTATCAGTTTTCAATGACATTATATACCTAGACAACACAAATGAAATCAGCTATAACACTAATAGAACAATGAGAAAATCTATCAGGTGGTCTGTATAGATTTAGTATATGAAAATCAAAAACTTTCCTAAAATAATGGCCAAACAGAAATTATAAAGGAGAAAAAAAATCTTGACTCACAGTGAAAAGATACAAATTCCTGTCAATAAATATAGCAAGACACATAATGTGTCTGTTCTTCTTACAGAAGAACATATATGGAAATCTATTTGAAAGGTATGAAAATTTTCCATACATTAATATTTATGCTGAGATATCATCATGAAAAATATTCATTCTAAAAAATCTAAAAACGTTCTGGGAAAAATTAGTAAATATTAAATAGGAGTGTAAAGCAACAGAGACAAAACAATTTAATGCTGGAACAGAACAGATAAAAAGCTCAGTTGAGTAGAATAGAGAATTCAGAAATAGGCTCAAATGCTTGTGGGGAATTTAATGTACAGCAAAGGATTTGCTGCAAATTATTAAAAAGAAGGATTATTGGGTAGCACCTGTAGCACAAGCAGCTAAGGCACCAGCCACATACACCAGGGCTGGAGGGTTCAAATCCGGCCAGGGCCTGCCAAACAATGACGACTCAACCAAAAACTACCTGGGTGTTGTGGCTGGTGCCTGTACTCCCAGCTACTTGGGAGGCTGAGGCAAGAGAATTGCTTAAGCCCAAGAGTTGGAGGTTGCTGTGAGCTGTGACACTACAGCACTGTACCCAGGACAATAGCTTGAGGCTCTGTCTCAAAAAAATAAATAAATAATAAAAGGAAGGATTATAAAGTAAATGTTATTTGAGAATAAAGCTGGCTAACCGTTTGCAAAAGAACAGTGGACTCCTATCTCCCTCTTGGGGTGGGGGTAGCCAAAAGGGGTACATAGAAAAATGCTACCAGCACTCATGTGCCCACCATATACTTAAGAACTAAACCACTACAACTTTGATAGAAATTTCCTTTGCCTTTCTCAAATCACATTCTCCTATTGCACCTGAGAAGCAAGCATTATTTTAACACTGGAGTTTAACCTACTCATCAATACATTTATATTCAATAATTCTATAATATATATATGTACAATTAGTCCCCCTTTATTGGCAATTTGCTTTCACAGTTTCAGTTATTCATGATGCAACATAATAAGATATTTTGAGAGAAAGAGAAAAAGAACAATTTCACAAGAGGTTTACTATAGTATAGTTGTAATTGTTCTACATTACTACTGTTGTTAGTATATTATTGCACCTACCGTGCCTAATTTATATAAAGTAAACTTTATCATAGGTATGAATATATAGGAAAAAACATGGTATACTTAAGAGTTCAGTACTATCAGCAATTTTAGGCATCCTCTGAGTGCCATGGAACATATTCCCCATGGATAAATGGGGAACTACTGTATCCTGAACAATTCATACTTTTGTTTTTTAAGATTAAAAACCATATAAAGGTGGCATTGCATTCAACTGACTGTCGTTCAATATGATAAGTGCAAGTAATCTGGTTCATTCACTTTCAAAGGTTTTTTTTTTTTTTTTGTAGAGACAGAGTCTCACTTTATTGCCCTCGGTAGAGTGCCGTGGCTTCACACAGCTCACAGCAACCTCCAACTCCTGGGCTTAAGCGATTCTCTTGCCTCAGCCTCCCAAGTAGCTGGGACCACAGGCGCCTGCCACAACGCCCAGCTATTTTTTTTTTTTTTTTTTTTTGGTTGCAGTTTGGCCGGGGCCGGGCCTGAACCCGCCACCCTCGGTATATGGGGCCGGCGCCCTACCGACTGAGCCACAGGTGCCGCCCCTTTCAAAGGTTTTTAATATACAATTTTATGGCTATATCATATTTTAATCATTTTATTTGATACACAAACTTAGATTTCATCAATTATTTTTCTTTTAAAGATAATACTTTTACAAAAATCCTTAAGCTTGTGTCCTAATACATAAATGAAGCTTACCTAGATAATGTTCAAAATGGAATTGCTGTATTACAAGGTATGCACAAATTTAAATACACTAGATACTGCCAAATTATACTCCCATATTGCTTTTCGAAGTTTATTATACATTAAGAAAATTCACACTGGTCAAATATGTAAAAGTAAAATATCAAAATTTAAAATAACACATAACAAATATACTTAAGGTAAATAAGGTATTTTAAACTGTCAGCAAAAATTCAGAAAGCATCAAAGAATAATACATTTAATTAAGTTAATTTTTCAGTAATAAAGTAAATAAAAACTAGATAATATTTGCATCGTGGAGTTTAGTTTTTTGACTATCCAAATAACTTATGACTTGAAAATGCAAAAAAATGATGGAAGAGCATGAAAAACACCTGATATCAAATTAAATTATTTAAAAAATATCTGGAAAATGTGCAACCCGACTCAAAAATTAAACGTTGTTTTTGTTCTGTTATTTTGGTAAAAGATTGACTCAATTCTAATATGAGGACAATTAATGACCTAGTATATGGTGGTGGTGGGGGAAGGGGAGAGCAGAGAGAGGGAAGAAGGGAGGGGGGTGGGGGTCACGGTGTGTGACACAGCTTTTGGGGGTGGGACACAATTATAAGAGGGACTTTGCCTAACAAGTGCAATCATTGTAACCTGGTTCTTTGTATCCTCAATGAATCCCCAACAATAATAAATAAATAAATACATAAATAAATAAAATGGAAAAAAATGATAAAAGATTAAATATAATCATTGTTGATGATGAAAGTGGTAACAGACTCTCATAACTCGTTTCTTATAAGAATAAGAATATTTATCGAATACCTATCATGTGATAAAATAATATACAATCATGTGATAAAATAATATATATTCTTGACATAGTTACTGTTACCATTCTCACTTTACCAATGAGGAAAATAAGGCATGTAAAAGTTAAGCAATTTTCCTATCATCCAATAGAATGACGAAGAACCAGGATTCATAATAGTCTGGCTATACAGTCTATGCTTTAAGTATATACGTGTGCATGTATGGTGTATTTGTATGTGTATATGATTATATATAAAAATATATGTTATTATTGTATATAATATGTGCATATAAGCATATATCTCTGTAGTGTATATTTTATATCAAAAGCATTCTTTTTAAAATTTGAATACTTTTAAGAGGTGTAAGTATTTTTTGTTACATGGATCAATTGTATAATTTTGAAATCAAGTCTTTTAGTGTACCCCTTACCAGAATAGTATACACCATACCCAACACATAATTCTTTCATCTTTCAATCCCTTCCCACCCTTCCCTTCATAGTTCCTAATGTCCATTCTACCACTTTATAACCAGATATATTCAACATTTAACTCTCACTTATAAGTGAGAATATGCGATATTCGTTTTTTCCATTCCTGAGTTACTTCACTTAGGATAATAGTTTTTAGTTGACTCTAATTTGCTGAAAAGGACATTATTCCATTCCTTTTTAGGAGTGTGTAGTTCAGTAGATTTCATCTTCTATAGCATATATTGCAAGACTTGGTTTGTCTGTCACGGAATCCTCTCCTCTCTTATTTCTACTCCATATGACAGATTGTTCCCTGAATCCACCATGCCATGTTATTTCTCCCTCCAATACTCTAATGTTACTGGTTGCTTATCTTCAATAAGTACGAATTCCTTCCTCTAATCTCACATTCAGTGGGACTGCAAATCAGGTACCAAGAAGATCACATTAAACTCCTTGTAGTTGCCTAATTTTTCCTCCCACTTGCTTTTTTTGTAGACTTTAGATTGTCTTCCAGTGTTTTTATAAATTGATCCCTATTATCCATTTTAGTGTGATTTTTATTATTTACTATACCCTGACTAAAATAAAAATTCTTAGAAAGTAAAGCAGATTGTAGAAAACAATATATATGTATGTATATAAACTGGAAATTTTTTAAAATACAAATTATGTAATAGGAAGGAATAAAATAAAGGTGCAATTCAGAACTGATTTATAGCAGGTCACCTGAACTTTGGCATTAAGCTTCCCATTGACCAAATCACAATTAGAGATTTGGCCTTTTTTAAAAATTTATGTGACAAAATCAGTTGAATTCCATGTAAAATCAAGGCTTTAATGTATCAAGTCTTTTCTGGAGATATCCCTGCTACCATACTCTCTTTTCTCCTCCCAAAATGCCCACTGCTGATATTTACCTAAGCCCCACTTCATGGGGTCTTGTAGTATTGAAGTTGTGTATGTGCTAGGCTGGTTTGTGGACACATCATTTTCTTCATTGGTGAACACACTGATCATGATCCCTTCTTTATGCCAACCCTCCAGGAATCTTCCATTGTCTCATTGCCACAGCGTCCTTGGCCATGGATGTCAACCAGTCTTGGAGTCTCCATGCTGCAGTTCCCACAACCATTTCTTCAACAGAATTTTGGTAACTATTGAGTCTATTAAAAGCTACTTTTTCTCATGTTTTTGTTCTGAGAAATGAGATGATATCATCCATTTTAGGATCCTGCTTGCATTTAGGAGTAGAGGTAGTGAAATTCTAAAGGAGAAACTCAGAAGAAAGCAAGCCAGATCTAATTTTGCATATGGAAATAGATGATATTTGAGGCCTGAACCCATCACCAGCCTATCTCTAGGTCAGGTGGAGCCAGCAGCAGAAGGAAAACAGCAAAAAAAAAAAAAACAAAAAAATGCCTGATGCAAAAATAGGCTAGCAGAAAAAAAACTCCATGTAAACAGAAATTATAGAGGCCCTTTTACACCTCCTCATGCCCATATTACTTCACCTCAAAATTTCTTAATATGATTGAAATTCCTGTTTTCTTCTCCTTTCAGAGTTCAAGAAGAGGATGGAAGTGTGCCCAGTATAATCTGCAGTTCAATATTAAGCTTAGGGAAGTTTTCCCTATAATGGGTCCAGAATTCAGCAGCCTACCGTGAAGAAAGAAAGAAAAAGAAAGAGAGTGAGCCAGTTTTCACTCCCCATAAGTTTAGCTCTGGTAGAAGCACTAATAAGAAGCACTGCTTTTTTCTTTCCTAAAAAATTGGGGATCATTCTCTGGAGCCTTATCCAGGAGAAGTCCATATGAATCAGAGACTTTCTTTTTTCATCTTATCCTAGCTCCTCTTTTCGATTTGTAACACGAATAGAAAATAGAATACAGAAATTTTGGATTAGCCTGACTAACTGTACTTTTGCACTTTTTACAGAACTGGATTTGGGGCAAGTCAGAGAGCATCGTTTAAATTATTTCAGCAACTTTAATTTCACTTTTAAAATTCTGATTGATTTTTACAATGTCATGAGGTCCATAGGATTCAAGAAAAATGAGTTCCTATGAAGACAGATAATTTGCCACAGTGGTTCTCAACCTGTGGGTCGTGACTCACAGGAACTGTAATAAAGGGCCTCAGCATTAGAAAAGTTGAGAACCACTGATTTACCACATCTCTCTGGAAGTTAATTTTCTCTGCTCTAGGTGACAGAATACCCTCTCATAGATTAAGATACGTGTTATCATTACCCCGTTAGCAGAAGAGGTGTTAGGGAGATATCTTGAGGTATCCTGTGGAGGAGACAATGAGAAATACAAAAAAGAACAAATACCAAAACAAGAGATTTGTGCATGTTTTGTTTCAGAAACAGAGTACTAGATTTGTACTGAATTTCCCATTGCAAATAACTTAAAAACTGGACCAACAGCCTCTGCTTACACACATCTGAGCACTGGCAAGTAATAGTGAGGAACTGCCCCCTTTATATTGTGGGCCTGACTTTCCTCTAGCATTTGCCAAATTTGAAATAAGCAATTTTGGCAATAAAACTGTGATTATGAAGAGCACAGAAAAGGGTTCTGAAATAGAAAATGTTCTGTTATATTGACCAGTGCCATGATACATAAGTGTTTGATACATAATAATTCATTAACCAAAGGCAATTAGGCAAGAGAAAGAAGTAAAGGGCATTCAGATTGGAAAGAAAGAAATTAAATTGTTCCTGCTTGTAAACAATGTGATCTTATATAGGGAAACATAAAAACTCTACCAAGAAATTGTTAGAACTGATAAACTAATTCAGTAAAGTTGTATGATACAAAATCAGCATTCAAAAATCTGTAGCAACAAACAGAAAACTGTATACCCATATACAAAAGAAAAAAACTAGACCTCCTGCCTCTTACCCTATACAAATATTGACTAAAAATGAATCAAAATCTACACATAAGATCTGAAACCATAAAACTACTAGAAGAAAATATAGGAGAAATACTTTAAGACATTGGTCCAGAAAACAAATTTATGAATATGACCTTAAAAATACAGGAAACAAAAGCAAAAATATACAAATGGGATTATATCAAACTAAAAAGCTTCTGTACAATGCAGGAAACAATCAACAGAGTGAAAATACAACTCACAGAATGGCAGAAAATATTTCTAAAGTATTCCTGTGACAGGGATTAATATTGAGAATATGCAAGAAACTCAAACATCTTAACAGCAAAGAAAATATGATCTTAAAATGGTCAAAGGATCTAAAGCAACATTTCTCAAAAGATGTACAAATGGCCAACGAATGTGTAAAAAAAATTTCAACATTGGTAATCAACAGAGACATGTAAATCAAAATCACAATGAGGTATATCACACTCAAGTTAGGATAGCTACTATGAAAAAGGCAAAAAATGATAAGCGCTCATGAGGATATAGAGAAAAGGGAACTTTTATGCACTGTTAGTGGGAATTTAAACTAGTATAGCCACTATGATGAATAGTATGAAGCTTCCTCAAAAAACTGTAAATAAAACTTCTATATGATCCAGAAATACTGGGCATTTTTCCTAAAGAAAGGAAATTAGTATATTGAAAAGACATCTGCACCCCCATATTTATTATAGCAATTTCACAAAAGGCCAAGATATGGAATCAACCTAGGTGTCCAAAAACAAATGATTATACGTAGAAAATGACACACACACACACAGTGGAATACTATTCAGCCATAAAGACAAATGAAATCCTGTTATTAATGACAGCATGGGCAAAAATGGAGGACATTGTAATAAGTGAAATAACCCAGGAACAGAGAGCTAAACATTGCATGTTTTCATTTACATGGAGAATCTATAAAAATGTTGATCTTATAGAAGTAAAAAATAGAACAGAATACACGAGAGCCGAAGAGAGAAAGAGGGATAAGGAGAGATTTCTTAAAGTATACAAAATTACAAATAGATAAAAGGAATAAGTTCTAGTATTCTATGGTACTGTAGGATAACTATATTATAGTTTCAAATAGCTAGAAGGATACTGAATTTTTTCAACACAAAGAAATAATAAATATTTCAGATGATGCATATGCTAATTACCCTGATCTGATCACTGCCCATTATATGTATTGCAACATCACTATGTACCCATCAATATGTACAATTATTATATGTCAATTAAAAAGTTCTAAAAATTAAAAAATTAAACTGAAATATTATTTACCTATATGTTTAGGTTCTATGTATTTTTCTCAATATTGTACTTTAAAGTAAAATAAAATTTTTGAAGAGGTCTTTGGTATTTCATTGGTAAAAACTCTTGGCGGTAATTGAGCTCCATCAGAGAAAGAAGAGAGAAAATGAGGAATGTCCTTTTGTGTTGAACTGAAGAATTAAGAAGATGCTAGGTGACTACTAACCAACCTCCCTCCTCCAGACTTTTCTGGTAATAGATATTGAGTTATTTAATACATAATTTATTTTTATTATGTGTTTTTTTTTAATTTTCTGAGAAAGAATATGTTATTTTAGGTTTAAGTATTTAAAAACTGTGGGACTCTTAAGGGGGAAATTGGAAGAAAAGAAACCAGTCTTGATTTTGTATCTGCAAAGTAATAATGCCTGAAATGGCTGGGTGCTGTGGCTCACGCCCATAATTTCAGCACTCTGGGATGCCGAGGCAGGATCACCTGAGCTCAGGAGTTGGAGAACAACCTGAGCAAAGTGAGACCCCCAATTCTACTAAAAATAGAATAACTGGGACATTGTAATGGTTGCCTCTAGTCCCAGCTGTTTGGGAAGCTGAGGCAAAAGGATTGCTTGAGCCCAAGAGTTAGAGGTTGCTGTGAGCTATGATTCCACATCACTCTAACAAGGGCAACTAAGTGAGACTCTGTCTCAAAAAAAGTAAATAAATAAACAATAATAATAATGCCTGTATTTATCATCCCTACCCTGTCTCTATGTCAGACAGATCCAGGCCAGGAAAATATGTCAGCTGCCAAAATGGGCACTGTGCTCTATTCCAGATCTTGAACTAGAAGATCCAGCCAGTATCAATCCAGGGGAAAGCTCCCTTGGCCAACTGACAACCTATTATCAGTATTCCACCATCTCTTCAGCTACGTATTTGGGTCACCTTCTTAGAAAAGTCCTCATTCATTATAAATTTTAGAACTGCCTTTTGCCAGTTCTCTTAGCTGTTATGGATGAAAACTTGAGTTTTGAACTTTGAAGATAGACATTATGTCTAGACAGACCCTCAATTTGGGGTTCACAGTGTGAGGAGCTAAAAGAGAATGAGATATCTCTTTCAAGGATGAACTAGAATCTGTTCAAGTTCTCTTCTTGTCTATAACATTATGACCCTTATAGTTCTGGATGCATCTTAATCAGTTTTCCTTTCTTATCCTTACTTTATTTTTCTTCTCAAATTTTTTTAACTTCTATGAAATTAAAGAAGATCCTTAGGGAGAATTGATGATGTTGAGGCTGAATGTGGTGGCTCACACCTGTAATCCTAGCACTCTGGGATGCTTGAGCTCAGGAGTTTGAGATTAGCCTGAGCAAGATCGAGACTCCTTATCCACTAAAAAAAAAAAAAAATCAACAACAACAGAAAAACTATCTAGGCATTGTGGGGGTACCCGTAGTCCCAGCTATTCAAGAGGCTGAGGAAGGAGGATCACTAGAGCCCAAGAGTTTAAGGTTGCTGTGACCTATGATGCCTCTACTGAGGGTGAAAAAGTGAAACTCTGTCTCAGAAAAAAAAAAAAACTGATGGTGTTCATTCATTAACATACATACATAGTTTAGCTCTTTTGCCAAACTTTCATTACTGTTATTCTATGTTATTCGAAAGGTTTAGTCCACAGGCTGGCTTAGTTTCTGAGAAGTCAATTTAACAGGCTTAGTCCCCCCATCAAATAATACATTTTCATGTGCTAATCTTTCAAAACAATAAATTTAATTTTATTAACCCAAAATTAACAGAGAAAAATTATTTGTGGTTAGTATTAACTTGAGGTTAACCTTTAAAAGTTCAAGTACTATGACTGGGCACAGTAGTTCACACCTGTAATCCTAGCACTTTGGGAGGTTGAGGCAGTTAGATTGCTTGAGCTCAGAAGTTCGAAACCAGCCTGAGTATGTGTGAGATCCCATCTCTAAAAGTAGCCAGGTCTTGTGACAGGTGCTTGAAGTCCCAGCTACTTGGGAGGCTGAGGCAGGAGGATTGCTTATGCCCAAGAATTTGATGTTGCTGTAACCTGTGACTCCATGTAACTCTACCCAGGACAACTGAGACTCTGTCTCAAAAGAATAACAACAACAACAACAACAACAACAAAAATAGCAAATATTTAGGGGAGTTGAAGAGTATACAAGACACCATAATATTTGCTGTTGAAAGTGATTCTAAAGTTATCCTATTTTCCTGCTTTGCTCAGGTTTGTATTCTGAAGATAATTACATTGGGCTTTGATGATTCATGATGACATTATGAGTCAATCTAAATTTAATCATAATTGCATAGCTATGGGAGATGAAGTTCAAAAAATATCCATCTAGTACCCTATAAGGGTCTAAATGATACAGAGTTGCTTCCCTTACTTAAGGAGAGAAATATATATAAAATACACAGTAAAATGAAGTAATAAGCATCTGCTGTTTTAGCTATGTGAAGAAATTACCACGCATGAAGAAGGGATACTGAGCTTTGTTCTTTGCGTATGTTGCAGAAGGTAATGGACTAGCTTCAATGTTGGTTGTCAATGTGTGACTGTAAAAAGGAAAATATGATGAGTTTTTGACTTAATAAATGCCAAATACAAGACAATAATATTATAATAAAAATAGAACTGAATTAAGAATCAGTACATTAGGGGCTGAGCTTTTATCTAGCTATATGATCTGACCACCTAATTTTTATGAATCTCAACTTCTCATTAAAATAGAAATAAAAATAACAGTAATAGCAATAAGTGTCATGACCTAGAATTGCAGTTCAAATGCAATTAGAAATAATATTAATTGAAACAGTCCAGTAACCTATAGTGAACAATAAATTATGTTATGCTTTCATGTCTTAATGAAAATGAAATATATAATATCAATGTCCTCTTATCATTTACATCTTGTTACTAAAATCTAGATTCAGAATTAAAAATTACAATTTAAGGTTCTAATGTAAAAAAAAAAAAATCTGGCTTATCAAGTTTTTATATGTGCAGTCAGAAAGAGCTATTTTACTTCTAATTTCCCTCTAATGCTCCTGGGGTTCTTCTTTAAACTGGATTTTTATTTTGGAGTGGGGATACATCTCTGGTTTCCACTGAAATATTTGGACAACACCAGGAAAACTGTATTTTCCATCCTTTCTAAGCTCATAGATCAAAACTTCTAGCATTGATTGATTTACATAGTGCTCTAATTTGCTCCTGCCTCCCATTCCCAGGCTTTTTTGAAGAGCCCCGCCCCCTCTATTTACTGTTGGCATGGCATAGGACTTACTGTGGCCAAAGGACTTATTTTGTCCACTGAAAAGTACACTCGAAAGGCTCTTGTACATTGTGGTTTGTCCTCTTTTCAGCAACTGAAAGTCTGGGACCACTTTGTGAATAAGCCTGAACTAGCCTGATGAAAGACAAGAGACTCTAGAAAACGGATACCAATCATCTCAAGCACCTGGGCTGAGGCCATGGTAGATCAGTGGACCCCCTTGATCATGTAGGTATAAACAAGCCCAGAAGAGATTTGGTTTGCCTAGCCAAGACGAGAAAAACTGCCTCACTCATCCCAGTCCCAATCACCAACCTATAGCATCACAAACTAAATAAACAGTTGTTATTTTTAAGTCACCATGTTTCGAATGGTTTGTTATCCAGTTAATAAACAATTATGCAGCTATTAATAAGGCAGATAGGAGTCTGTTTTGAGGTACGCCTCAGACCTCTTAATGGTTTCATAAGCATGGAAGAGAAAAGGAAGCAATTAGTATGAATCATTCCCAAACTGAACATCAAGAGCTTAGAAGATTATGAGTTTTTATTTTCCTTGTCTTAACATTGGCCTTCAGGCTGCCTTACCAAATCCTGCTTTGCTCAGTTGACGTGTAGTTAAAGAAAGGAAATGAGCACTAGAACAAGGAAAGGACGCCAGCAAAGGAAGTTGCTTTGAAGTTTGTTGCTGGAACACAACTTTTGTCTCCATATTTTACAGTAGTTTGATCACCATCTAGATGAAAGTTCGTGTCACCTGTTCAAAGTTAATGTGTTAATCCCCAGATAAACAACTACGGGGAATCAAATTTCAAAGGAAATTGGTAGATTGATTGAATTGCCTTACCTCCCTGTGTTTTCTTCCAGCCTTCTTAAGTGACTCTATCTAAAGAGTATGTTTTAACATTTGCAAAGAAAGAATGAGAAAATGAAAAAGAAAACATTGCGTTTAAAGAAATAGCCAGCAAATATTTATACATATGAAATAGCATTCCTTAAACATTGCATGAAGGGTTGTTTAGTTTTTGTAAAATGCACAATTATTAAGAATGTAAAATTTGCTTCTGAAGAAGCAGGTCAATGCTTTGTTGTAATTGGGGGTTTTGTTTTATTTCCTGAGACTTTCCCTTTCTTAACTAATCTGACCATATAAGTCCCTCTTATGGACAACACAAATTTGGCTCAATCTACAGAAAAGTCCCTCCCCTTGTTCTTTGTATCTTTTTTAACCTGCAGTCCCCCTTGAAAAATTCTTTAGTTGTGGAAAGATATTATTAAATCCATTTCAGACTGCAGAATCTGATATATTTTTCTGTCACTTCTTTGGGTCAATATTAAACACGACAAAATAAAAATAATTTAAGATTATTAATACTGAACTGTATAATTAAAATAGTTAGGAAGTAAATTTTATGTTATAAAGTAAATAAAATGAAGAAAAAACATAAAGGATAAATTCTACTGAACATATGTGTTATCACACCTTCTGGGGGCAAGACATGATTGCAAGAGGGACTTTACCTAACAAATGCAATCAGTGTAACCTGGCTTATTGTACCTTCAATGAATCCCCAACAATAAAAATAAAAAAGATTTACTTATTTCTTAAAGGAATATTAAAAATTTTTTTTATTCCTACACATATTTCCAATTTTACCATTAAGTGAAACCTTACCTATTACACTGTATCTAACATCCATCTACTAATAATAGGCATGCATATGTAAACACAAGTATATGAAACTATAACCACACAAATAAAATAACATACTTTATAAGATATGCTATATATTTAGGAAAAACAGGCTGGGAATTTTGTACACATTCTACTATAAGAATATTAGTGCGTAAACATATGCACACAAATATTTATATGTAAAATGTAGGATGTTAACATACTAAAGTTAAAATAATGTTTATTTCTAGTTATTAATATATAGAATATTCAGAATCAACCTACTTGAAATGCTGATATCAACTATCTAAAAAAGTTTCTCATAAAGCAGCTACTACTATAACCAAATTGAAACATTAAAAAAATTACTTTGATGTAATTTATAAACTGACAAAACATTGCAAAAATAGTAAAGAGGGTCTATATTCCTTTCTCATCATTCTCCAAATAATTACATCTTATGTTATTATGGTAAAATATCAAAACAAATTTTACATTGGTACCATGTGTATGGTTTTATGTCATCTTACCACATGCATATATTTTTGTAACCATCACAACCAAAGTTCAGATCTGTCCCATCACCACAAATATAAAAAATAAATAAATAAAATAAAATCTGCCCTCACCGAAAAAAAAAAAAAATCTTCCCTGTGCTCCTCCTTTATAGCCATACCCATAATCCCTCCATGCCCACCCTAACTGCTGATAGCCCCAATCTCTCTTCCATCTCTGAAATTTTGTCATTTCAAGAATGTTATACACATAAAATAATGCAGCATAAGAACTTTTGAGATTAATTCACTATGTACACCAAGACTTTATTCCTTTATATTGGTGAGTAATGTTCCATGTTGCAGATGTACCGTTGTTTTCTTACTTACCTACTGAGAGATGTTTGCATTGTTCTCAGTGCTTGGTTATTACAATAGCTGATGTGAAAAAACATGCAAGGTTTTGTACAAGCATGCGTTTTCATTTCTTTCGCATCAATTCTCAGAAATGAATTTGTGTTGGTCTTACGGGATTTGCGCGTTTAGCTTTATTGTTGTTGTTTAATCTGCTTTATTGAGATATAATTATATACCAATTATGTACATTAAACCTGTATAGTCTTTCAGTGTACGATTATACCTCAATAAAGTAGACTAAACAACAACAAAGCTAAATGCACAAATCCCTCTGACCAACACAAATGCATTTCTGAGTATTTATCCCAAAGAAATGAAAACGTATACCTGAAAAAAACCCTGCATATTTATTGACATCAGCTGTAGTAATGGCCAAACACTGAAAACAATACAAACATCTCTCAGAAGGTGAGTATTTAAACAAACCATGGGGCTCAGCACCTGTAACTCAGCAGCTAGGGCGCCAGCCACATACCCTGCAGCTGGCGTGTTTGAATCCAGCCCGGGCCTGCCAAACAATAATAATGACAACTACAACCAAAAATAACTGGACATTGTGGCCGGTGCCTGTAGTCCCAGCTACTCGGGAGGCTGAGGCAAGAGAATCACTTAAGCCCAAGAGTTGGAAGTAGCTGTGAGCTGTGACGCCACAGCACTTTACCCAGGGAGACATAGTGAGATTCTGTCTCAAAAAAAAAAAAAAAAAATTAAATTAAATTAAAAAATAAACAAACCATAGATAATCTTTTGGTGAAAAGTCTATCTATTCTTCATTGAATGGCTTCTGAAACGTAGTAAAAAATCACTTGTGTGGAGCTATTTCTGGCTTCTCTGTTATGTTTCATTGATTGATATTCCTATTGTTCCACCAACACCACAGTCTTGATCACCGTAGTTATGCAACAATGCCTTAAAATTGAATAAAGTTATTTCTTATTGTTCTTTTTCAGAATTGTATTAGCTCTTCTAATTCCATTGCCTTTTCATATAAATTTTATAATAATCTGTCTATATCTACAAATGCTTTCCTGGATTTTGATTGCATTAAAACTCCATATCAATTTAGGGAGAACAAACCCTTTAACTCCTTTGAGTCTTCCAATCATGAATATGGCATAGCCCTCCATTTATTTAGATAATCTTTGACTTTTTTTTTTTTTGGAGACAGTCTCACTATGTCACCCTCAGTAGAGTGCTGTAGCATCACAGCTCACAGCAACCTCAAACTCTTAGGCTTAAGCGATTCTCTTGCCTCAGCTTCCCAAGTAGCTGGGATCACAGGCACCTGCCACAACACCCAACTATTTTTGGTTGCAGTTCTCATTGTTGTTTAGTTGGCCTGTGCTAGATTCAAACCCACCAGCCGTGGTGTATGTGGCTGGCACCGTAACCACTGTGCTACGGGTGCCTCTTTGACTTCTTTCATTAATTAGTGTTATGCAGTTTTCAGTAAACAACTCAGCCCATCCATTCATTAATTCAACCATGCATGGATAAGAAAAATTGTAACACATCCATCCATTAATTCAACCATGCATGGATAAGAAAAATTAATAAAAATAAATAAAACTATAAAATAATACAAATGAAATACAGTATGATAACTGTTTATATAGCATTTGCATTATATTAGGTATTATAAATAACATGGAAATGATTTAAAGTGCATGAGAGAATATGCACAACTTATAGGCAAAAACTTCATCACTTTATAAAAGGAACTTGAACATCCATGGATTTTCATATCTGCACAGGAGATCCTGGAACCAATACCACCTGTATGCTCATGAACAAATATGCATGTTTTGTTAAACTTTCACCTAATTATTCACTTTTTGAGAGATTAGAAATTCTATCATATTTTTAATTTTCCTTTTAAAATGTTAATTGCTAATATATAGAAAAACATTTAATTTTTTGCATGTGTTTTATTCCTGCAACTTTATTATAATAATTTATTATTTATAGAATGTATTTTTTCATTTCCTTGAAATTTTCTAAGTAGATTCTCATACCAATTGCACAGAGGAATAATTTTATTTCTTCTTTTTCAATCTATATGACTTAATTATGTTCCTTTGTATTATTGTACTACCTAGAATTTAGTATTATATTGAATAGTAGTGATGAGAGTGGGCCTCCTTACCTTGTTCTCAGTCTTAATGAGAAAGCACTCTGTAGTTATCTTACAAATGCTCTTTTTTACAATGTTGAGGAAATTCCATTCTATTCCTAGTTTCCAGAGTTTTAAAATCACAAAGAGGTATTGAAATTTGTTAAGTGCTTTTTCTTCATAAATTGACATAAACACATGACTTTTCTGCAAGTTTTTGACTTTTAATTAGTACATTAGACCACTTACATTTGCCATAATTATAGTTAGGGGATCTAACAATCTATTTTATTGTTGTTTTCTCTGTTTTTCACTTCTTTGTTTTCTTTTTCCCCCTTTTTGTGAGCTACTTGGCCATGGTTTGTAATTCTTTTTATACATAGGTAGTTTAGATTTAATAATATTTTAAAGATTTGTATTTATGTTCATGAAAGATATTGGTCTATAATTTTCTTTTAATGTTTTTCTATTCTTTGGGAATAAGATAATGCTAGCCTCATAGAATAAGTTTGGATGTGTTTCTTTTCCTTCTATTTTCTAGAAGAGATTAAAAGGAATTTGTATCTTTTCTTACTTAAAATTTGGTAGAGATCTATAGTAAAACCAATTGTTTTGACAAATATAGGCTTACCAAGATTGCACGTTTTCCTTTATATGGTTTTCTTTTGTGTCTTTCAAGGCATGGATACATTTTATCAAAATTATCAAATTTGTTGTCAGAAAGTCCTTTATTACTGTTGTGCCATGGGATCTCTTTATTAGTTTAGGCAGTTTCCCAATTTTATTGATCTTTTCAAAAAATAATTTTTTTGGTTTTATTTTTGTTATTGTTATAAAAGCCTCTATTTTGTCTCCTATAGAGAAAAACCTGATCATATTCTTATAAGAAGAAGAATATATTTAAAAATCGGTAACTTCTAAAATACAATTCTTACATGTCATTATTGTTGTCATTCTAGGTAGATAAATATAATTTTTCCCAAACAAATATGCTCCACTTTCAGAAAAAACAGTCAAAGATACATAATTAAATACTGAAAAACAAAACAAAAATATCCACTTGATAACATGTCTAAATAACCACTAGGTTGTGTATTTATTGAAGAATTTCTTTCTCAAAAGCACTTGAGAGAAAACAAAGAATGCTAGAAGTTGACTAAACCTGAGCAATTGACAGTAATATTTAATTCTAAATACATATATTGAGTCCTTGATGAGTCCATGGGCTATTCTAAACCCAGATTATCCTACAGTAAATAATGAAAACCAAAGTCTTTTTCCTTCTATAGAGCTCTCAGTCTCCTGGAGAGACAAAAGACAAACAGATAAATGAGCAAGAAAAAGACGTAATAGTAATTGCCATGCAGAAATTAAAATACATGGATCTTAGAGCTTGACTAAGTTCTTACTTTAGATTGGAGACAAGGACATTCTCTAAAGACATGACATTTCTGATTAAATTAAAATTATAACAAGAAGCCTAGTAATTTGTAGAAAGGAACTTCTACATCTTACTCGGAGTTCCTCAAGAAGCACACCCTAAGAAAAATACTTTACATTAAAGTTGATCTCAAGATCATAGGAAATGGGAGCATGATACAGTGAAGGGGAAGGTGTCAATAAAGGCTTTATTATTATCCAGCAAGTTTTCACAGTGGGCAATGGCAACTTAATTTTGTTGTGCAGTTCTGAGAGGTAGTGTAGAATTCACACGTATCCGATGTGAAGCATGAGAAATGCTAGGAATGTTGATATACCCACTTCCATCAGTTCTTAACTGAGGGTTGTTTCTAAGACGTTTTAATTCCCTAGAACCTCCAGAGTGCCATATTTAGAAGTCTCCACTATATAGAGAAATGTTTTAGGCAAATAAGTGAACATGCTGGTAGTTAAGAGTCCAGCAGGGGTGTGTGTAAATGGTAGATGTCAGGGGATTTGCGTGGGACATTGACAGCATCTGCTAAGTGTTGGAGGTTGATCCACAAATGGTGAACAAAGGGTAGACTGGTAGAGACACAGTCTTAGGGAAAGCAGGGGTAAAATGCAGAGGGGCCAAAGTCCGTGACAGGGAGTATGGATCCTATTTTAAGTGCAACGATGAGCTTCCTGTGGTTCAAAGCCAGAAAGGGGCTCATTTGATTTACATTTCTTAAAGATCACCTTCATTGCTATGTGGAGAACAACATGTAAGGGAGAGAACAGGAGCAGGGAAATAAGTTAATGAGACTATTATATGAATGCCAGGAACACAAACCTGAGCTTGACAGTTGGTCATATGGAATATTAATTCTTATTCCATACCCCCTACACCTATACAAACAGAAACACACTTAGAAACTATGCTTAAAGTCTAACCAAGGTCTTCTAATTGATCTTCTGTGATTTATTATTGGCAAATCCCAGCAACAGATGCAATTCCAAACCTTTCTGTCCCACTTAAGAAAAGATATGGAGATGGGCAAGTGAAAGCAATCTTATCATTTGGAAAACCTAGAATCTGCTTTATTTTACTACAAGGTATTTTGCCATCAACCAATTATGATGCATTTTACAACTGAGTCAGACAAGCTAGTATTATTCAACTTCATAGTGAATTACTAGGAAATAAAGGACCCATCATGTTCTCTAAGCATCCAAGCAGGCACAGGTATATGATTTTTCAGATCTAAGAAAAGCACCAAATGTGCCTTTTTCTAATGAAGCCACATAGTCACAGTCATGAGAATTCTTGTTCTATCTGACTTGACTTGTAGGAAGATTTTGAGTAATTGGGGTGTAAAGAAAATAAAAATTATTTAGTAAGGGATAATTGACTTATGAAAAAATTAAAACAAATAAAAATGGTGTTGTTAGCAATTGATATTTGGAGTACAAGGATGGCAGTATTAGTCTACAAATATTTAAAGACTCTAAAAACTTAGCAAAGATATATTACTTTCAATGAAATATTTAGTAGATAAAAGTGAAAATATAAGCATAGTTAGTAGTTCTTACATTTCTGAAACAAATATCTAAAAGTGATGTCATAAAATCATAGTACATCAGAACATAAGGAAACTTTGAGTTCAATCAACTAAGCCAAACCTTTATGTTTTAAGGAAGAGGGCACAAATTCCCAGAGAGACTAAACAAGAGGCACAGGGATTAAGTTGCATAGAGAAGAAAAGAATTTTTCTTTTAGAAATCATTTAGAATTACATCAAGGTTATTTTTTTTTCACTTTGTTTCTATTGCACTGTTGATAAAAGTTTTCCAAGTGTTGTATGGGATTCATCAGCAAAAAAGGTGCTAGTAATGACATTTCTTTGAAGAAATACCATGCATGAGCAATAGCGTACTTAGGTTGGTTATCTACAATTCCCAATCTCTTTTGCAGAAAATATCTCTTATTAACTTTTGCATTTAGCATTTTAAATGCATACATAGCATAGATAATTGGCATAAAGGTCACAAAAACTCCAAGCAAAACATTATCTAGTAGCTTCCAACAATTTTGTAAAAAAGCCAAGTGAGTGAGAGGAGACGGGAAATCCAGTTGACCTATTAAATGGCAAGAGAAATAATGTCTCATTTTGCTTTGCATATAATTCTGCTGTTACCAGATAGAATTCTGATTACAAGTAAACCACTGGCACCATATTGGTGATTTTATCTGACATCTCTAGAAACAAGCTTCAACACCCTCTTTCTTCCAATGTTGTCCTTCTTTCTACATACCTAAAAGAGTATTAAACTGCCCCAGGCACTTTGCTAAGCACTGATTAATTTTTTTTATTGTTTCAGGTTAATTTAGGGTATAAAAATTAGGTTACTATGTTTGCATTTGTTAGGTAAAGTCCCTCTTATAATTGTGTCCTGCCCCCAAGAGGTGTGCTGTATCAAGGGGGAGCACACTCATCCCCCTTCCTCAGCCCCTCCCCTACTCCCTCATTCCTCTGACCCACACCTTGAATTGATTCAAGTTTTTCTCTGATGTGGGTATGTATTAGATCATCTACTGGGTTCTATTAGAATTGAGTACATTGGATTCTTGCTTCTTCATTCATGTGATACTTTACTAAGAAGAATGTGTTCCACCTCCATCCAGGTTAATACAAAAGATGTAAAGTCTTCATCTTTTAATGGCTGCATAGTATACAGATACCATGGTATACAGATACCACAACTTGTTAATCCATTCCTGGGTTGGTGGGCATTTAGGTTGTTTCCACATTTTGGCAATTATAAATTGAGCTGTAATAAACAGTCTAGTGCAAGTGTTCTTATGATTTTTTTTTCTTCTGGGTAGATGCCTAGTAATGGGATTACAAGATCAAATGGGAGGTCTAGTTTGAGTTCTTTGAGAATTCTCCATACTTCCTTCCAAAAGGTTATATTAGTTTGCAGTCCCAAGTACTGATTATTTTCTTAAAAAGTACATGACACAGTAGCAGTTATTTCCTATGGTCTCCAAAATGATTTTAACATTTATCCTTATCTACAAAACACATTCACAAAATAAGCACATACCTCAAATTTATGCTTATTACAATTACTAAAATTTTCTAGTACAATAATAAAACACATATATTAATAATAAAACAGAAAAATAGACATTTAAATTATATAAAAATTAATACCAATAAAAATGTAATATTTTCTCACTGCATCCTACTGGAGAATCTTACGGTCATTTGGGGAGCAGGCTCTTCCCTCTGGCACCTGCTTTTGGTAAGAGGTTAGAGATATTGATTCTTCATTTAGACTGCATGTTTTGGGGGGGTCATGAAGCCTCATTGTATGTTGATTATCTTTGCACTCCCAAAAATTGCTAGCCCAGATGCTTACATGTCATGAGCACTAATTTTCATTAATAAGAGATTTCAGATACATGTTTACTTAAATTGATAGACAAGAGGATGGACTGTGGAGAAAAGGTCATAAACTCTTCAAGGGTTAGGTTGGACCCAACTTCTTAACACAGAAGACATGAAGTTAGATACATAAGGCCAAGTGACTGGATGGCTCTATTTTTAGAACTTTGCAGGTATAATGTTCCTTTTCTATGGCTATACTTTGCTTAACCCAGAAAAGTTCCAACCAACCAAAGTACCTCTTTAGTTTTCATTATCTTCAAATTCCAGGGAGTAAAACACCATTTGTCAGCTCAGCAGATAAGGATTTCCATTAAATCTGATGTATTCTTTTTACTCTCTTGCTCTCTCAGAAAGCACGGAAGGGATTAGACAATAATAGTACTAAAAATTAACAATAATTCATAAATTCTTTATTCAGCAGGAAATAATTTTGTAACTTATAGATTATTTTTAGCCACATAAATAATTTCTCTCTTTATTAAAGCAGACATTTATTTTAGTCATCTGTGATAAACTATGAGATGTCTGTATCATCAACCCATAAAAAGTCTTCTTTGTTCAGTCGTAGAGGCAACAAAGCTAGACAAATGTCTTTAAAAGAATTAAAAGTAAAAATCCCAAACTTAATGATTTAAATTAAATTTTAACTTAAATTAAACATTGCTCCTGCATTAGGTGATCCATTCATACATACATGGACTCACATATTTTGATCACTTCTTATGTGTTAAGGCTTGAACAATTTTTCAATTAACCTTGGAGCTGAAGAATCTACACAATCTAGCTCTAATAAAAACAATTTACCCAAATGAGATTTTTTTAAAAAGCACATAGTGAGGTCAACTTCCAATATGACCTTTTCTCTGTATTTATCAGGTAGTTTCATTTTTATCTTTGATGACAGAGGAAATGTTGCAGGTACATGTCCTCTTGAGTAGAGTTTTTTGTTTGAGAACACATTGGAAAACTGAAGAAACAGAAGATGAAGTAAGTAAATTTGAGAAGGTCATCAAATGGACTCTCCATTTTTTATGACCTTTCACCTGTGAAAAGGTCTCCTTAGAGGATTTCCTCTCCAGGATCAGCTGGCAGGAGAACAGCCCATCTCAACAAGACCTGTCATTCTCTCTTCATTTATATTCTTCATATCTCTGCACATCTCTCTTATTTCCATGAGGGGCATTTTTTCTTTTCTTTTTTTTTTTTTTTTTTGAGACAGAGCCTCAAGCTGTCACCCTGGGTAGAGTGCCGTGGCATCACAGCTCACAGCAACCTCCAACTCCTGGACTCAAGTGATTCTCCTGCCTCCAGGCCTCCCGAGTAGTTGGGAATACAAGCACCCACCACAACGCCTGGCTATTTTTTGGTTGCAGCCATCATTGTTGTTTGGCAGGTAGGGCTGGATTCAAACCCGCCAGCTCAGGGGTATGTGGCTGGCACCTTAGCCTCTTGAGCCACAGGCGCCCAGCTGGGGCATTTCTTTTAAAACAGTGCTTCTCAACCTTCCTAATGCCACGGCCCTTTTATACAGTTCCTGTGGGTCATGACCCACAGGTTGAGAATTGCTGTTTCTTAGAAGTCTTAGAAGTCTTTTTACCTCTTTCTTCAAGGATTTTTATTGTTTTATGTCTTGGATTTAGATCCTTTATCCATCTTGAATCAATTTTAGTGAGTGGTGAAAGGTGCAGGTCCAGTTTCAGTCTTTTATGTATTTATTTTAATTAAATCATAAAGAGGTAGATCATGTATACATTAATGCATTTATGGGGTACAATGTGCTGATTTCATATACAATTTGGAATGCTTACATCGTACTGGTTAATATATCTCTCACCTCATTTACTTAACTATTGTGTTAAGACATTTATACTCTATACTTAATAGATCTGACATGTACCCTTGCAATATGCCCCATAGGTGTGATTCCACCATTCACTCTCCCTCCATCTGACCTCTGCCCTCCCCTCCCGTAACCCCCACTACTTCATCCCCTTTGATCTATTCTTCATATAAAAGTGTGAGTGACTATAAATTGGTTTCATAATAGTACTGAGTACATTGGAAACTTTTTCCTCCATTCTTGAGATACTTTACTAAGTAGGATATGTTCCAGTTCCATCCACATAAACAGTTTCAGTCTTTTACATGTGGATATCCAGTTCTCCCAGCACCATTTACTGAATAGGAATTCCTTCCCCCAGTGTATGTTCTTGTTTAGTTTATCAAAGATTAGGTGGCTGTAAGATGTTAGTTTCATCTCATGATTTTCTATTCGATTCCAGGTGTCCATGTCTCTATTTTTGTGCCAGTACCATGCCATTTTGATCAATATTGCCTTGTCATACAGCCTAAACTCTGGTAGGCTGATGACCCCAGCTTTGTTTTTATTGCTAAAATTGCCTTAGCTATATGGGTTTTTTTCTGGATCCATAGATAACAAAGAATTGTTTTCTCCAAGTCTTGAAAGTATGACTTTGGTATTTTAATGGGGATTACATTGAATCTGTAGATTGCTTTGCAAAGTAAAGACATTTTAACAATGTTGATTCTTCCCAGCCATGAGCATGCTATGTTCTTCTATTTGTTACTGTCTTATTTTCTTAGAATTTCATAATTTTCTTTATAGAGGTCCTTCACCTCTTTTGTTACGTATATTCCTAGGTATTTCATGTTCTTTGAAGATACTGCAAAGGGAATTGTGTCCCTGATTAGCTTCTCATCTTACTGTTATTAGGATATACAAAGGCTACTGATTTGAGGGCATTTATTTATATCTTGAGACCTTACTATATTTTTTGATTACTTCCAGGAGTCTTGAGATTGAGTCTTTGGAATTCTCTAAGTATAAGATCATATCATCAGCAAAGAGGGAGGGTTTGACCTCCTCTGCCCCACTTGGATGCCCTTTATTTCCTTCTCTTGCCTGATTGTATTGGCTAGAACTTCCAGCACCACGTTGGATAGTAGCGGTGATAGAGGAAAACCTTGTCTGGTTCCAGTTCTAAGTGGAAATGTTTCCAGTTTTACTCTGTTGAGTATAATATTAGCTGGAGGATTGTTAATAGATGTCTTCAATCAATTTAAGAAATGAGCCAGCTATACCAATATTCTTCAGTGTTCTAAATGGAAAAGAATGCTGAAAAGACTTAATGAAGAAGATTTCTGTGGCAATTGCAACTGCAGCAAAAAAAAAAAAAAGAAATTAAACTTAATAGCTTCTGTACAGCTAAGAGACAAGAACTAAAGTAAATAGGCAGTCATCAGAATGGGCAAATAGGCAGTAATCAGAATGGGAAAGGATATTTGCATAGTATGAGTCAAACAAAAGATTTATAACTAGGATCTACAGAGAACTCAAATTAAGCAACATAAAAGAGCCAACAATCCCTTAATGGGCAAAAGAGATGAATAGAACCTTCCCTAAAGAAGACAGATGAATACTTAGCAAACATATGAAAAAATACTCATCATCCCTAATTATCAGAGAAATGCAAATCAAAACCACCCTGAGATATCATCTAACCCCAGTGAGAATGGCCCACATCGTGAAGTTTCAAAGCTATAGATACGCGCAGTGGATGTGGAAAGAAGGGAAGACTTTTACACTGCTGGTGGGACCGTAAAGTAACACAACCTTTTTGGAAGGAAATATGGACAATCCTCAAAGAACTCAAGCTAGACTTCCCATTTGATCCTACAACCCCATTATTAGGCATCTACCCAGAAGAAAACAAAATGCTTTTATCATAAGGACATCTGCACTAGAGTGTTTATTTCAGCTTAATTTACAATCACCAAAATTCGGAAACAACCTACATGCCCACCAATCCAGAAACGAATTAACAATCTGTGGTATATGTATACCATGGAATATTATTCAGCCACTAAAAAAAAAATATGGAGACTATACATCTTTTATACTAACTTGGATGGAGGTGGAACACATTCTTCTCAGTAAAGCATCACGAGAATGGAGAAGCAAGAATCCAATGTACTCAATTTTGATATGAGGACAATTAATGACCTAGTACATGGGGGGGTGAGGAATGGGGGAGCAGAGAGAAGGAAGAAGAGAGGGGGTGGGGGGGTCATAGTGTTTAGCATACCTCTTGGGAGAGGAACACATTTATAAGAGGGACTTTGCCTGACAAATGCAATCAGTGTAACTTGGATCTTAGTACCCTCAATGAATCCCTGACAATAAAAAAATATTTTTTTGAAAATAAAAATAAAACATTTTAGAAAACTATAGGAGTAAACAGTGCATTTGAGCTCAAATTTATTCATTTAAAAACATAGAATTCCCAGTGAGTGTCATTCCATGAACTATGCTAAGACCTAACCATATGTTGCTGTGCTAAATATGTACATATTTATATGGAAGAGACATACATGATTGAAATTCAAAGATAAAGAATGATGTTTATTATTTAATTATTTTTAAAAATATATTTTTCCTATTTTTGTAAATGTAAAAGCATTCAAAGCAAAAGTAAAAAACAATATAAAGAATCTATCAAAAAATAAGCAAAGCTAAACATGAGCCCTCCTCAAACTAATATGAATTATAGCAAGGCTATAGATGTAAAGTCTATTAAGTTGCCAGTGTAGTCTGTGGTATTTCGTTTCTATAATTTCATTTCGTAAACAATAGAAATTTATTCTCTCATAGATTTGGAAGCTGTAAATCTAATATCAAGGCATCAGCAGGATTAACTTTTTCTAAGGTCTCTCTTGTTAGCTTGTATATGGCTTTCTTCTTGCTATCTTCTCACAGGGTACCTCCTCTGTGAACACACATCTTACTGGTATGGTTTGAATGTTTATCCCCCCTCCACATGCTGAAATTTGATCCCCAGTGTTGGAGGTGAGGCCTGGTGGGAAGTATCTGGGTCATGAAGCAGATCCCTTACGAATGGCTTAAAGCCCTTCCCACAATAATGACTGAGTTCTCACTGTTTTAGTTCACATGAGAACTGGTTGTTAAAAGAGCCTGGCACCTCCTCTTCCCTCTCTTTCTCCCTCTCTCACCACATGACAACATGGTGACACAACTGCTTTCCTTTCACTTTCTGCCTTGATTGTAAGTTCCCGATGCCTTCACCAGAAGCAGATGCTGGCACCACGCTATACAGTCTTGCAAAACTGTGAGCCAAGTAAACTTCTTTTCTATATAAATGACCCAGACTCAGGTGTTCCTTACAGCAACACAAAACAGACTAGTACAAAACATTGTTAACCGATAATGGGGCATTGCTATAAAGTTGCCTGAAAATGTGGCAGCAGCTTTGGAAGTGGGTAACGGAAAGGTTGGAAGAGTTTGGAGGGCTTGGATGGAGACAGAAAGATGAGGGAAAAGTTTGAAATGCTTTAGAGACGTGTTAAATGGCTGTGACCAAAATACCCGTAGAAATATGGAGAGTGAAGGTTAGGCTAAAAAGGTCTCACTCAGATAGATAGGAGGAATTTATTGGGAACTGAAGCAAAGATCACTTCTGTTACACATAACAAAGAACATGGCTGCACTGTGTATATGCCCCAGGTCTTTGTGTAAGACCAGAATTAAGAGTGATGACTTAGGATAGCTGGCGGAAGAAATGCCTATGCATCAAAGGATTCAAGAAGTTGCATGGCTACTTCTAACAGCCTGTGACCAGATACTGAGTAAAGGAATGACTTAAATTGGAACTTATAATTAAAAGGGAAATAAAAGTTAAACATTTAGAAAACTGCAGCCTGACCAAGTGGAAGAGAAGGAAAGAGCATGAAGGAATCTAAGTGGGCTGCGCAGCAATCTTTTGCCAGGAAACTTAGCATAGCTAAAAGGGAGCCAGGTGCTAATATTCAAGATAATGGGAAAAAGAAATTTTCCAATCTACCCCTCTTTTCACAGGCCTAGAGGTATAGGAGGTATGGTTTCAGAAGCCAGACCCAGGGCATCACTGCCCTACACCACCTCAGAATCCTGTTCCCCACATTTGAGCTTCTATAGCTCCAGTCATGGCTCAAAAGGCCCTAAGTACAGATTGGCCAGCTACTATTGGAAGGCATAAGCCATAAACCTCGGTGTTATCCACATGGTGTTACATCTGCATGCAGGAAAATGCAATAGTTGTAGAGGCTTGGCAGCTTACACCTAGATTATCAGAAAGTCTGCATGTCTAGGCAGAAGTCTGCCACAGGGGTGGAAGCCCATAGCCTGGAACCACCAGCAGTGTGTGCATCCTTATGCCCTGAAATGCTATGCTTACATCTCACACCAGGATGTAAGATATGGAGTCAAGGGAGGTCATTTTGGAGCCTAAGATTTAATGTCTGCCCTAATGAGTTTAAGACTTTCCCACATTCTGGGTGAAGGGCATACTTATAATGTTGACTTAAAACATACAAAAGTAAATTATGTAACCAAAATTTGTGCACCCTTGTAATATTCTGAAATTAAAATAAATAAATAAACAAACAAGGGGAAAAAAGATTTTCATGGGGCCTGATTTCTCCCTTTCAAAATGGGAGTGTTTACCCAATGCCTGTATTCCTATCGTATCTTGGAACTGAATAGCTTGTTTTGTTTTGGTTTTTAATTTTACAGGCTCACAACTGTAACAAATTTGTCTTGAGTCTCAGGTGGGACTTTGAACTTTGAACTTCTGAGTGATCCTCAGAAGGAATTAAGACTTTGGGGGACTATTAGGAAGCAATGTGAGGACATGATATTTTAGGAGTAAGTGGCAAAATGATACTGTCTAGATGTTTGACCTCCTCCAAATCTCATGAGGAAATTTGATCTCTAGTTTGAAGGTGGAGCCTGATGAGAAGTGTCTGGGTCTTGGCAACAGATCCCTCATGAATGGGTTGGTGCCCTCTATGCAATAATGATTAAATTCATGTAAATTCATGTAAAGGCTAATTGTGTAAAAGAGTCTGACACCTCCTCCCTCTCTTGCTCCCTCTCTTTACATGTGACACACCTGTTCCCTCTACACCTTCCACCTTGATTGGAAGCTCCCTGAAACACTCAACAGAAGCAGATGTTGGTTCCATATTTCTTGTACAGTTAGCAGAAGTGAATCAAATAACCCTCTTTTCTGCACAAAGCACTCAGCCTTGGGTATTCCTTTATAGTAATGCAAAATGGACTAACACACCTAGTGTCTCTCACTCTGTGAGACAAACATATCCTTTGTTTATAAGGACACCAGTCATAGCAGTCACCTTAATCACCTCATTTTATTTATTCACCTCTTTAAAGGTCCTATTTCCAAATAGATTCATGTTATGAGATGCTAGGAGGTTAGCGCTTCAACACAGAAATGAAGGCAGGGGGACACAATTGGAACTTGAAATTGAAACATAATACCATTTAATTTGTACTAAAAAAGGAGTATTTATGTGTAAGTTTAACAATGTAAGTACAAGATCTAGATGAGAAAACCCACAAAATTGTGATGACGCAAGTCAAAGTACTAAATAATGGAGATATATTCCATGTTCATGGATGCAAAGGCTCAATATTGTCCAGATGTTAGTCCTTCCCTGCTACATCTATATGTATACATTCCAACAATTTCAGTTAAAAAAAATAGCTTATTATTTTGTGGATATAGCCAAACTAATTCTAAGGCTTACAAGGAGAAGCAAAAGACTCAGAATAGGTGTTATGAACTGAATTGTGTCCCCCCGAGATTTACATGTAGAAGCCATAACCTCCAGTACTGTAGAACGTTACTATATTTGGAGGGCCTTTAAAAAGGCAATTATATTAAAATGAGGTCTTAGGGTGAGCCCTAATTCAATTGTGTCCTTATAAAAAGAGAAGAGTAAGACATGCATGGAGTTACTAGAGATGTGTGTTCACAAACAAAAGATCTTGTGAAGAGGCAACGAGAAGGAGGTCATCTACAAGCCTGAAAGAGGCCTCAGGGGAAACAAATTGTGTCCTAATATTGATCTTGGACTTCTAGCCTTCAGAACTGTAAAAGAATAAATTTCAGTTGTTTCAGTCACCCAGTCTATGGCATTTTGTTATTGAGAACCATCAAATCAATACAATGGCCCACACAATATTGAAAGAGAAAATCAAAATCAGGAAACTGATGCTACCCTATTTTGAGTCATAATTATAAAATGATAGTAATCAAGGCAGTATGTTTTTGGAGAAAGACTAGACAGATAGGTTAGTGGAACAAAATAAATAAACATATAGTCAACCAATTTTTGACAAAACAAAGGTAATTCAATAGAGAAAATACTGCTTTTTCAAAAAATGGTGCTGGACCAATTTGACATCTACAGGCAAAGAAAAAGGAATCTATAGACAGATCAGACCTTATTTCTTTTACAAAACTAAGAATGGTCATGTATCTCAACAGAATGGTCATGGATCTAACTATAAAATACAAAACTATGAAAATCCTAGAATATAACATAGGAGAAATTCTAGATGACCTTGGCAATGACATCTTGGACAAATTACCAAAGGCATCATCCAGGAGGGAAGAAATTGATAGTTATACTTTATTAAAATTAAAACTTCTACTGTAAGAAAAAAAAAACATTATCAATGGATAAGACAAGGCACAGACTAGGAAAAACCTTGGGAAAAGACGTCTCTGATAAATGTAATTTACAACAAAGAATTCTTAAACTCAACAATGAAATGATCAACCTGATTTAAAAATAAGTAAATATTTGAACAAAGAAGATGTGCAGATGAAAAATAAATATGTGAAAAGTTGCTTAATATCATACATCATATGGAAATGCATACATAAGCAACAATCAGTTCCCAGGACACATCTGTTAGAATGGCTAAATTGAAAACACAAATACCACCAAAGAGAGCAAAAGAAATTTTCACTTGCGATAGAAAAGCAAAATGGTACAGCTAACATTGGAAGATAGCCTGGCGGTTTCTTACAAAATTAGAAGTACTCTGACTAAATAATTGAACAATTGTACTCTTTAGTATATACTTAAATGAGTTGAAATTTTATGTCCAAGCAAAAGCTGGGACATAGGTGTTCATAGCAACTTTATTTATAATTTGCAACCATGATGTTCATTAATAGACAGAGGTATAAATAAATTACAGGAATCCCATACAATAAAATATTATTCAGTGCTAAAAATAAATGAGGTATCAATCCATAAAAAGACATGGAAGACACTTAAACATGTATTGCTAAGAGAAAGAAGCCAGTCTTAGAAGATTATATATTGTATTATTCCAACTATTTGACATAAGGTAAAACTAGAGAGTTGTGTACTAGTTGTTAAGAATTTGGGAGGAATGGGAGTAAATAGGTGGGACATATGATATTTTTAGGGCAGTGAAACTATTATGCATGATACTATAATTCTGGCTACGTGTCTTATATTTTTCAAATCCATGGAACATCAAGAGTAAACCCTAATATAACTATAGGCTTAGGCTGATAGTGTTGTGTCAGTGTTGGTTTATCCATTGTAAAAGTGGTATTACTCTGGTATAGAAGGATGGCCGTGGAGAGGCTATGCATGTTATGGGGGTGAAGATGGATAGGACATGTATGTACTTTCCATTCAATTTTGCTGTTAACCTAAAAAGTATCTAAAAAATAAACTGTACTTTTCAAAAAAATTAATTTATCAGTCATCATATCTCCAATAACTTTGGAAACATAATAAAGTGTACGAAAATATTGATTCTTCTTTCATTTAAAATAATGAGTAATATACATACAACACAAAATTTTCTAAATAAAAGGGATTGGTTAATGCCACTGTACTGTACCTAGTTTTCATTTCATAGTACATTTTTTGAAGCTCTTTTGATAACAGGGATTACCAATGTAGCAAGTTTTTTAAAGATGTGTAGAATTAGGTTGTTTGGATGTACAGTATTATATTTCATTTAACAAGTACCTACCAGTTTATGTTTATGTAGCTTTTTTAACTATTAAAAACCTACCTTCCATATTTTCTATGTAGTTACGCAATACAGCATTCTTAGGTCAACCTTCTAATAATGGAATTGTTCTGTGAAAGAGTGTGGGCATTTAAAATTGTGTCAGATACCAACAAATTGCTCTCCAAAGTAGCATTAGTTTGAACTTTAATCAAATGAAAATTCTCATATTCCAAGACCTTTGTTAAAATTAGCATTATCAATTATATTCCCTTTTGAAATTGAATAGTTGTGAATGTTATCTCATTTTCTTTTTATTCATTTGAACGTAAGCAAAAGAAAAGAATTTTATGTTTATTAGTAGTTATTCTTTTTAATTTTTATGAATATATACTAGTATCCATATTTATGAGTATAAATGATATTTTGATATATGCATATAATGTATAATGATAAAATGTGAGTAATTAGGATATTCATCACTTCAAATATTTATCATTCTTTTTGTTGGAAAAATTCTAAACCTTGTCTTCTTAGCTATTTTGAAATATATGATAAATTATTGTTAACTATAATTACCATACCATGCAATCAAATACTAAAACTTATGGCTTAATTCTAAAGGTATTATTTTTGTACCCCTTAACCAACTTCTCTTCATTCTTTTCTACCCTCTTGTAACCACAATTCTATTTACTACCTACTAGAGAATAATTTTTAACTCCTACATATAAATTACAAAATGTAGTATTTCTTTTTCTGTGTCTGGCTAATTTCATTTAACATAACGACTGCCACTTTCATCTATGTTGTTCAAAATAACAGAATATTATCCTTTTATATGTGAATAATATTCCATATATGTGGGACAGTTTGTTTATCCATTTCTGTGGTTGATTCTATATCTTAGCTGTTATGAATAGTGCTACAATAAATAAAGGGAGTGCAAACACCTCTTTGATATAGTAATTTATTTTCTTTTGGAAATATACACAGCAGTGAGATTGCTAAGTCATATAGTAGTTCTATTTTTAGTTTTTTTGAGAAGCTTCATATCATTTCCATAGTTTACTTTCCCATCAATATCTGTTATTGACTGAAGTTTTCTTTTTAAAGGGGAATCTATTTTTTCTTAACTCTCGTTTTTGAATAAAATCAGGAACAATACAAGCATGTCTAGTCTCGTCACTTTTTTTTTAAATTTCAGAATGTTACAGAGGTACAAATGTTTTGGTTACGTGGATTGTTTTTGTACTGCATGGATCAAAGTTATAAGTGTGCCCTCACCAATATAGTGTACATTGTACCTGTGAGGTAAGTTTTCACACATCTTCTCCACCATCCACTTGATTTCCTTTGAATTTTGTTTCCATCTGTTCACATGAGTGCTGATCAGTTAGTTCCAATTTAATAGTGAATACATGCAGTGTTCTTTTTTCCATCTTGTGATACTTAGGAGAATAGTCTTCAGTCCAGCCAGACTGTTGCAAAAGTTACTACTTCATTTTTGGTGGCAGAGTAGTACTCCATAGTATACTTATACCACATTTATTAATCCACTATTGAATTGATGGGTACTTGAGTCGATTCCACATCTTTGCAATAGTAAATTGTGCTGCAATAAACATCCAAGTGCAAGTATCCTTTTATGAAATTAATTTTTTTTTCATTTGAACCAAAACTCATTAGTGGGATTGCTGGATCAAATGACAGGACTACTTTTAGTTCTTTGAATACTCTCCATACTATTTCCCATAGAGGTTGTACTGGTTCGCACTTCCCCCAACATTCTATAAAGTTTCTTGCTCTCCGCATTCATGTCAGTATCTATTGTTTGGGGACATTTTAATAAGAGCCATTCTGAGTGGGGTTAGGTGATATATCACTATGGTTTTGATTTGCATTTCTCTAATGATCAGTGATGTTAAACATATTTTTATATTTTATTAGTCTATCTTCTTTTGGAAAGCTTCTCATCATGTCTTTTGCTCACTTTTTAATGGGGTTGTTTGATTTTCTTTTTCTTCCTTTTATTTCTTTCCTTCTTTTTCTTTTCTTCCTTTCTTTCCTTCCTTTCATTTCCTTCCTTTTCTTCCTTTCCTTTTCTTTTCTGACTCTCCTTGAGCTCTTTGTATTGCCTCTTTTTTTTTTTTTTATTGTTGGGGATTCATTGAGGGTACAATAAGCCAGGTTACCAGGTTACACTGATTGCAATTGTTAGGTAAAGTCCCTCTTGCAATCATGTCTTGCCCCCATAAAGTGTGACACACACCAAGGCCCCACCCACCTCCCTCCTTCCCTCTTTCTGTTTCCCCCCCATAACCATAATTGTCGTTAATTGTCCTCATATCAAAATTGAGTACATAGGATTCATGCTTCTCCATTCTTGTGATGCTTTACTAAGAATAATGTCTTCCACGTCCATCCAGGTTAATACGAAGGATGTAAAGTCTCCATTTTTTTTAATGGCTGAATAGTATTCCATGGTATACATATACCACAGCTTATTAATCCATTCCAGGGTTGGTGGGCATTTAGGCTGTTTCCACATTTTGGCAATTGTAAATTGAGCTGCAATAAACAGTCTAGTACAAGTGTCCTTATGATAAAAGGATTTCTTTCCTTCTGGGTAGATGCCCAGTAATGGGATTTCTGGATCAAATGGGAGGTCAAGGTTGAGTGCTTTGAGGTTTCTCCATACTTCCTTCCAGAAAGGTTGTACTAGTTTGCAGTCCCACCAGCATGTAAAAGTGTTCCCTTCTCTCCACATCCACGCCAGCATCTGCAGTTTTGAGATTTTGTGATGTGGGCCATTCTCACTGGGGTTAGATGGTATCTCAGGGTTGTTTTGATTTGCATTTCTCTAATATATAGAGATGATGAACATTTTTTCATGAGTTTATTAGCCATTCGTCTGTCGTCTTTAGAGAAAGTTCTATTCATGTCTCTTGCCCATTGATATAAGGGATTGTTGGCTTTTTTCATTTGGATTAATTTGAGTTCTCTATAGATCCTAGTTATCAAGCTTTTGTCTGATTGAAAATATGCAAATATCCTTTCCCATTGTGTAGGTTGTCTCTTTGCTTTGGTTATTGTCTCCTTAGCTGTACAGAAGCTTTTCAGTTTAATGAAGTCCCATTTGTTTATTTTTGTTGTTGTTGCAATTGCCATGGCAGTCTTCTTCATGAAGTCTTTCCCCAGGCCAATATCTTCCAGTGTTTTTCCTATGCTTTCTTGGAGGATTTTTATTGTTTCATGCCTTAAATTTAAGTCCTTTATCCATCTTGAATCAATTTTTGTGAGTGGGGAAAGGTGTGGGTCCAGTTTCAGTCTTTTACATATAGACATCCAGTTCTCCCAACACCATTTATTGAATAGGGAATCTTTCCCCCAAGGTATGTTCTTGTTTGGTTTATCAAAGATTAGGTGGTTGTAAAATGTTAGTTTCATTTCTTGGTGTTCAATTCGATTCCAAGTGTCTATGTCTCTGTTTTTGTGCCAGTACCATGCTGTCTTGAGCACTATGGCTTTGTAGTACAGACTAAAATCTGGTATGCTGATGCCCCCAGCTTTATTTTTGTTACAAAGAACTGCCTTAGCTATACGGGGTTTTTTCCAGTTCCATACAAAACGCGGAATCATTTTTTCCAAATCTTGAAAGTACGATGTTGGTATTTTGATAGGAATGGCATTGAATAGGTAGATTGCTTTGGGAAGTATACACATTTTAACAATGTTGATTCTTCCCATCCATGAGCATGGTATGTTCTTCCATTTGTTAATATCCTCTGCTATTTCCTTTCTGAGGAGTTCATAGTTTTCTTTATCCTTCACCTCTTTCGTTAGGTATACTCCTAGGTATTTCCTTTTCTTTGAGACTATGGTGAAGGGAGTTGTGTCCTTAATTAGCTTCTCATCGTGACTGTTATTGGTGTATACAAAGGCTACTGACTTGTGGACATTGATTTTATATCCTGAAACATTACTGTATTTTTTGATGACTTCTAGGAGTCTTGTGGTTGAGTCTTTGGGGTTCTCTAAGTATAAGATCATGTCGTCAGCAAAGAGGGAGAGTTTGACCTCCTCTGCTCCCATTTGGATTCCCTTTATTTCCTTGTCTTGCCTAATTGTATTGGCTAGAACTTCCAGCACTACGTTGAATAGTAAAGGTGACAGAGGACAACCTTGTCTGGTTCCAGTTCTAAGAGGAAAAGCTTTCAGTTTTACTCCATTCAGTAAATATTGGCTGTGGGTTTGTCATAGATAGCTAATCAGTTTTAGAAATGTGCCACCTATGCCTATACTCTTCAGTGTTCTAATTAGAAAAGGATATTGGATTTTATCAAATGCTTTTTCTGCATCTATTGAGAGGATCATGTGATCTTTATTTTTGCCTCTGTTAATATGGTGGATAACGTTTATAGACTTGCGTATGTTAAACCAGCCTTGCATCCCTGGGATGAAGCCTACTTGATCATGATGAATGACTTTTTTGATGATAAGCTGTAATCTATTGGCTAGGATTTTGTTGAGAATTTTTCCATCTATGTTCATGAGTGAGATTGGTCTGAAATTCTCCTTTTTGTTTGGGTCTTTTCCTGGTTTTGGTATCAGGGTGATGTTTGCTTCATAGAATGTGTTGGGGAAGATTCCTTCTTCCTCAATTTTTTGGAATAATTTCTGCAGTACAGGAATAAGCTCTTCCTTGAAGGTTCGATAGAATTCTGGAGTGAAGCCATCTGGACCAGGGCATTTTTTGGTTGGAAGATTTTTTATTGTTTCTTTGATCTCAGTGCTTGAAATTGGTCTGTTCAGGAGCTCTATTTCTTCCTGGCTGAGTCTAGGGAGAGGGTTTGATTCCAAATATTGATCCATTTCTTTCACATTGTCAAATTTCTGGGCATAGAGTTTCTGGTAGTATTCAGAGATGATCTCTTGTATCTCTGTGGGATCAGTTGTTATTTCCCCTTTATCATTTCTGATTGAGGTTACTAGAGATTTTACTTTCCTATTCCTCATTAGTCTGACCAATGGTTTATCTATTTTATTTATTTTTTCAAAAAACCAACTCCTTCTTTCATTCATTTTCTGAATGATTCTTTTGTTTTCAATTTCATTGACCTCTGATTTGATTTTGGATATTTCTTTTCTTCTACTGAGTTTAGGCTTAGATTGTTCTTCTTTTTCCAATTCCATAAGATCTCTTGTGAGATTGTTGATGTGCTCTCTTTCTGTTTTTCGAATATAGGCATCTAAAGCAATGAATTTTCCTCTCAAAACTGCTTTTGCCGTATCCCACAGGTTTTGGTAGCTTGTGTCTTCATTGTTGTTATCCTCAAGGAATTTAATGATTTCATGTTTTATTTCTTCCTTCACCCATCTGTTATTCAACAGAAGATTGTTTAGTTTCCATGCCTTTGGGTGGGGTCGAGCATTTTTGTTAGAGTTGAGTTCCACGTTTAGTGCCTTATGGTCTGAGAAGATACAAGGTAAAATTTCAATTCTTTTGATTCTATTGATATTTGTTTTGTTTCCCAGGATATGATCAATTTTGGAGAATGTTCCATGGGGTGATGAGAAGAATGTATATTCTTTATCTTTGGGATGGAGTGTTCTATATGCGTCTATCAAGCACAGTTGTTCTGGGGTCTCATTTAAATTTCTTATATCTTTCTTTAATTTCTGTTTAGAGGATCTGTCCAGCTCTGTAAGAGGAGTGTTAAGGTCCCCTGTTATTATGGTATTATCAGATGTCATATTGCTCAGACTGAGTAAGGTCTGTTTCAAGAATCTGGGAGCATTTAAATTGGGTGCATAGATATTTAGAATTGAAATGTCTTCTTGTTGTATTTTTCCCTTGACCAATATAAAGTGACCATCTTTGTCTTTTTTGACTTTAGTTGCTTTAAATCCACATGTATCTGAAAATAAGATTGCAACTCCTCTTTTCTTCTGAATTCCATTTGCCTGAAAAATTGTCTTCCAACCCTTGACTCGGAGCTTTAATTTGTCTTTTGAAGCCAGGTGTGTTTCTTGCAGACAGCAAATGGATGGCTTGTGTTTTTTAATCCAGTCTACCAATCTATGTCTCTTCAGTGGGGAATTCATGCCATTAACATTTATTGAGAGAATTGATAAGTGTGGTAGTATTCTATTCGTCTTATTTGGTGAGAGTTCATTGCTTAGTTTTATCTTTTGCATCAGTGTGGAGGTTAGGTTCTGTCCTTTAATTTCTGAGTTCTTACTTTGCTGCTGATCCATTGTGGTGGTCAGTGTGGAGAACAGGTTGAAGTCTTTCCTGTAGAGCTGGTCTTGTTGTGGCGAATTTCCTCAATGTTTGTATATCCGTAAATGATTTGATTTCTCCATCAATTTTGAAGCTTAGCTTAGCAGGGTACAGAATTCTGGGCTGGAAATTGTTCTGTTTAAGTAGATTAAAGATAGATGACCATTGTCTTCTTGCTTGGAAAGTTTCATTAGAGAAGTCTGCGGTCACTCTGATGGATTTGCCCCTGTAGGTCAACTGGCGCTTACTCCTGGCAGCTTGCAGAATCTTTTCTTTTGCCTTGACTTTGGACAGGTTCATCACAATGTGTCTTGGAGAAGCTCGGTTAGAGTTGAGGTGACCTGGGGTCCGATATCCCTCTGACAGCAGTGTGTCAGAATCTTTGGTGATATTTGGGAAATTTTCTTTTATAATATTCTCTAGTATGGCTTCCATTCCTCTGGGGCATTCTTTTTCCACTTCTGGAATTCCTATAACTCGTATGTTGGAACGCTTCATATAGTCCCATAATTCTGACAGTGAACGTTCTGCTTTCTCTCTCTTCTTTTCTGCCTCTTTTACTATCTGAGTTATCTCAAAAACTTTGTCTTCTACCTCTGAAATTCTTTCTTCTGCATGGTCTAACCTGTTGCTGATACTTTCCATGGCATTTTTAAGTTCCCTAATTGACTGTTTCATTTCCTTCAGCTCTGCTATATCCTTTTTATATTCTTCATATTGTTCATCTCTTATTTGATTCTGTTTTTGAATTTCCTTTTGGTTATTTTCACTTTATTAGCAGTTTCCTTCATTGTTTCCATCATTTCTTTCATTGTTTTCAACATGTGTATTCTAAATTCCCTTTCTGTCATTCCTAACATTTCTGTATAGGTGGAATCCTCTGCAGTAGCTAACTCATGGTCCCTTGGTGGTGTTGTTCTGGACTGGTTCTTCATGTTGCCTGGTGTTTTCTGCTTCTTCTTCCTCATGGGTGATTTCTTTTATCTGTTTCCTTGCCCTAATTTTCCTTTCACTTCCTCTTGCTCTTTAAGTTCTTGTGCCTGTGGACTAAGGGTTACAGGACCAGAAGGGTGAGAAGGTTTAAGAGCAAAAAAGGTATGAAAGAAAGGAGGACCAAGTGATAAGAAAAAAAAAAAAGAAAAATAGAGAAAGGAGAGGGGGTGGGTAAAAGGAATATTGACAAAAAGAAGAGAGTCACAGAAAGAGGGAGATAGAGCAATATAGGTGTACAGTAGGGTACTTTGATACAACCTTAAAAAAATAAACCACCTTCTGGGGGTGCCCAGTTGGGTGGTTCCCTTGAGGTCAGCGGCTCTTTGCTAACCTGATCAGACACAGTACCCCACCTCCACCAAGTAGAGAGGAAAGACAAAAATGCTATAAATCAAACCAAAACAAGCAAACAGAAAACTTTACGGGATAAAATTGGCTGGAAAAACCAAATAATAGCGGTAGAAACACTAACAAAAGTGAAGTTCTAATTATTGAAATAGGCAGCAATGGGAAATTATAATTAAACTAGAGAAATTGAGAAAGAATAAGGATCTGTATGGAAAAGGTTGAACTTAAAAAACAAAACAACAATCAACATCAAAATAAACAAAAAAAAAAACAACCAAACCAAAAAAAAAAAAAAAACACAACTAAAAACAAAGTAGTATGTATATGTTATTGAATATTGTCTGGGCAACACGTGATCTTCTGGGGTATGAGATGTTAATCACAGTTCTGATACAACTGGAGGCTGCTAGTTTCTCAAACCCCCACAGGTAGACACCCTAAATCTCTCTTCAGCCCACTTAAAGGGCACTTTGAACTTGTTCACTTACTGAGCAGAAGCTTTCTCAGGGAAGTGCTTGTCGCTGGAATCACTGCTGAAGTCTGCCTGTCTCTTTTGATAGAAGCCTTTTTAAGTGGTGTGAGATATTTCATTGTGGTTTCTTGATGGCTAGTGAATAATTGTACTAATTCTGTCTCTTCACTATGTTGATTGTTTTCTTTTCTGTGGAGAAGCTTCTTAACTAGATATCATCCCATTTGTCAATTTTGCTTTGGTTACCTATGTTTTGGGGGGTATTACTAAAGATATTTCAGCCAAGATGAATATCCTGAAGTGTTTCTCCAAAGTTCTCATCTAATAGTTTAATAGTTTCAAGTCCTATGTTTAGGCCTTCAGTCCATATGGTTTGATTTTTGCATATGGTGAGAAAAAGGGGTCTAGTTTTATTCTTTTCCATATGGATATCTAGTTTTCTCAGCACCATTTATTGAAGAGATTTTCCTTTCCCCATTTCTCCAATATATGTTCTTGGTACCTGTGTCAAAAATAAGTTGGCTATAAATGTGTGGATTTATTTCTGAGTTCCCTATTTTCTTTCATTGATCTGTTTTCATATCAATGCCATGGTATTATAAGAAACATTTTTTTTTTATTAAATCATAGCTGTGTAAATTAATGCAATCATGGGGTACAATGTACTGGTTTTATGTACAATTTGAAATATTTTGATCAAACTGGTTAACATAGCCTTCATGGCATTTTCTTAGTTATTGTGTTAAGACATTTATGTTCTAAACTTAGTAAATTTCACATGTACCCTTGTAAGATGCACCGTAAGTGTGGTTCCGACAAGTACCCTTCCTCCAACCATCTCCCACATCCCCTCCCTCTTCTCTTTTTCCTTCTTCTTGGGCTATAATTGAGTTATAACTTTCATATGAAAGATATAAATTGGTTTCATAGTATGGCTGAGTACTTTGGATACTTTTCCTCCTCTTCTTGAGATACTTTGCTAAGAAGAATATGTTCCAGCTCCATCCATGTAAACGTGAAAGAGGTAAAGTCTCCATCTTTCTTTAAGGCTACAAAATATTCCATGGTGTACATATACCACAATTTATTAATCCATTCTTGGATCGATGGGCACTTGGGTTTCTTCCATGACTTAGCAATTATGAATTGGGCTGCAATAAACATTCTGGTACAAATATCTTTGTTATAACGTGATTTTTGGTGTTCTAGATATATACCTAGTAGAGGAATTGTAGGACTGAATGGCAGGTCTATTTTTAGATCTCTAAGTGTTCTCCAAACATCTTTCCAAAAGGAATGTATTAATTTCCATTCCCACCAGCAGTGTACATGTGTTCCCTTTTCTCCTCATTCACACCAACATCTCTGGTTGGGATTTTGTGATGTGGGCTAATCTTACTGGAGTTAGATGATATCTCAGAGTAGTTAGATGATTTCTCTGATGATTAAGGATGATGAGCATTTTTTCATACGTCTGTAGGCCGTGCACCTGTCTTCTTCAAAGAAGCTTCTCTTCAAGTCCCTTACCCAGCCTGCGATAGGATCACTTGTTCTTTTCTTGCTTATACATTTCAGTTCTCTATGGATTCTGCTTATTAGACCTTTGTTGGAGACATAACCTGCAAATATCTTCCCCCATTCTGAGGGCTGTCTGCTTGGTTTACTTACTGTATTCTTGACTGTGCAGAAGCTTTTTAGTTTGATCAGGTCCCAGTAACGTATTTTCGGTGTTGCTTCAATTTCCTGGAGCGTCCTCCTCATAAAATATTCTCCCAGGACAATTTCTTCAAGTGTTTTCCCTGCACATTCTTCTAGTATTTTTAGAGTTTCACGTCTTAAGTTTAAATCTTTAATCCAGTGAGAGTCTGTCTTAGTTAATGGTGAAAGATGTGGGTCCAGTTTCAGTCTTCTACAGGTCCCCTGGGTGTGCAGTTATATGAAAATAATTATATGGCCTTCATTATATTTTGAAGTCAGGTAACATTGGGCTTTCAGCTTTGTTCTTTTTGCTCAAGATTGCTTTGTCTATTTCTGCTCTCTAGGTCCCATTTAAATTTTACAATGTTTTTCTATTTTTCTGTAAAAAAAAATGACATTGGTACTTTGATACGTATTGCTTTGGGTATTATGGTAATTTTAACAATATTAATTCTTTCACTTCTTTAGCATGGGATGTTCTTCCATTTGTATACTATTTACTTTCTTTCGTCTAGGTTTTATAGTTTTCCTTGTATATACCTTTCATTTTTTGCTTAATTCCTAGACATATTTTCTTATTTTCTATAAAATAATAACTTACTTTGTGAGTGAAATATTTACTTATTTGTAATTTTATAAGATCATTGTGCATATAGGAAATATTTTGTGCAGTTTATTTGGGTTTTTTATATTACCATATTTTTGCCACACTCCAGTTTTTAATTTTTAAGTTGCTACTTTATCAATATTTTCTTTATGTCTTCCATATTTTCTTGTACTATCACTAAGGTTTTATTTTTTACATTTATGCAATAAACAGGCTTCAAATTCATTTTGAGACTGAATTATCCATAGCTATCCAAGTATATGTTTTTTATAAATGTCAATTCAGTTTTTGCAACCTGGATTTTTCAATTAACTCATCTATTTCTACTCATAAAATTCCATTTTATCATATATAACATATTCATATATTTATGAATGTATATTTTCAAGATTCTAGATTTTCTGCTGAATGTAATATTTTTCTTATTTTTCAGAGTCATAATAGCAAATTCATCCATGCATTCCTCAGAAAATAGTGTATAAATATTTCTCTTAAAACATCTCATTGGTATTCTAATTTGGATATTATAGGTTTCACAAATTAATTTTGGTAGATAACACCCTTACAATATTGAGGTTTTCTATCTAAGAATAAGTAATAATTATTTTTCAAAGTCTTCTTTTATAACCCTCAGAAGAGTTTTCAAGTTTCCTTCACATAAACTCTGAATATTGCTTTTTCCTAGTTTTTTAAATCATTTTTTCTTGATATTATAAATAAGATATTTTCTTCATTAATTTTTGTTTTTAATTAATGTAGAAGCAAATTAATGCTTTATATATACATTTTGCAATTAGGGATTTTTCTGGACTCTCTTTTTTATTTCTAGTAACTTTTCAGACAATTCTCATGAGTTCTAATGATACAGAGTCATATGATGTTCAAGAAAACTATGATTTAATGTCTACCATTCTCATTTTTATAGTGCTTTATTATTTCATGTAACTACACTAGCTAAGGCTTCCAGAGCAAGGATATTAATGATCATTGGTCTATTTGACATCCTCCTGACTCTAACCTATTTCTTACTTAAGCATATGGATTAAAATTCATCAGGATATGGCCCATCCATCTCATTTTCCCTTTGCATTGCTTACAAGGTAGAAATATTACTAGGAAAATTACCAAACCATGCTAAGTGTTGGATACTCTTATAGTCTTCTCTTTTTTCCTCCCATTTACATATTTCATAGAATGCTTTGTGAAGCTATGCCAGTGTATTTCAGCCAGTGCAGTAATAGAATATCTATTTTTTGTTCATACCTTCTGAGCTATGTAGATGGAGGGTGTGACATAACCTCTCTCTTCCTCTCCTTCCACCACAGAAATGCTCTCCTGTGTGCTTACAAGATGCTAGACACTTCATTGTGGAATTTACATTTAGTAACATATTTAACTCTCACAGAAAGCCTGAGAGATAACTGTTATTACCCCATTCTATTGATGAATGCAAGAAAACAATTCATTATAAGTTATATGGTAAATTGGTGGCAGAAACAGTACTTGAAGTCATATCTCCCCATTTTCAAAGCCCACACTCTTTTTGCTACATCTCTGAGTCTCGGGAAGGCTATCGTAAAAGATGCACAAAATTCTGGTTGGATATGGAAAAAGGAGCAATCAATTCTTCTGAGGAAAGGTCAAAAAATGATGCATCTGCTCTTAAGAATTAGCACTGAAAGGGATGAACAAAATATTGATTTGCCCTTATGATTCAGGAAGTACTCTCCACACCCCACAAGAGAAATAAGCACATCACAGCCTGGTGATAGTCCTCAATTGATTTCCCTCTGGGGGTTAGGCAGTTCCTCAAGTCAGAGCTCGGTCAATTATCAAGTTCAAGCTACTTTCCTTAAGAGTGGGTACCTGCTCAACAAGGTTCTCTACAGAGGAAAATAACTTGCTTTTACCGGAGGAAACTTAATTCAAGTTTTAAACTCATTTCCTCTTTCAAGCAGTTTGTATTGTAAACTCAATTCTTGGTGGGATTTATTGAAACACAGAGCAGAAAAGACATTCGCTCCGAAGTACCTTAGGGATAAGATGTGTATTAGACCTGAAAAAAATAATAAATCATAAAGCTACTGAATCTGGAAAACATTTGTTCATAGCTGAAAATATACCAAGATTTCAACACAATAAGCAAGTGTTAAAAGAACATGAATATGCATATATGTCAACAATTATATCTGAATTATTCCCTATTTCAAAAGTTTCATTTCCTTTCTAATTTTTCCATTACCTCTTTTTAACACTACTCAAGGAAACGTTAGCATCTCCTTTCATTCCCTTCCTTAGATGAATAAATAAAAGAATAATTGAATTTTCAGGGGTTATTCAGGGGATAACTAAAGGCCTATAATTAGAATCTATAGTTCCTGATCAAAGGATCCTTTAATTCGTTAGCTGATGGTTTCATTTTATCATGTCTTACTAAAAGATTCTGTGAATCACAGATTTGTCATGAACATTTTTCTTATTCTCAATCATCCAGCTCTCTGTAGCTTCTGCCTAAATAAGTTTGGCAACTTTTATAAGTCAAGTCAAAAGCCCCAGGGCAAAAATAGGCAGCTGAAGAATCTCACCATAATGCTCATTAAAAAAAAAATGGCATACTCAACTGTTCATTTTCTGTAAATAAAATGTCATGGTTATTTATTAATCACTTGCTCAGTACTGACATTATTATAGTGTTTTACAGAATATTTGAAGGAAACATTGGCCCATGTCCTTCTTTCACAGAAATTATAATCTAATGTGGCATCAGAAGTTATCCAGAGAACATAGTTTCAAAAGTATCAACACAGAATAAAAGTACAAACATGCCATAAATACCAGCATGTAAAACAGAAGACATCCAAATGTCTATAATTTAGTAACTATGAAGAATATCTTCGAGGATGAAACTTGTCTCTACAATATTAAGTGTTTTCCTTTAGTTTTTTTTTTTCTAGGAATAGTCAAATCTTTACTTATCAGTTTATTTATATCTTACATTTTCAAATGTAGGATCTATTTTTCTGAATAATGAAAAACAGTCCATATTTTCAGCTCACCTATTGAAAAGACGAGGAGTGGTGTGTCCAGTGGTTTAGCTAATGTCATCATGGGTCAGTTGTGGGAATACTAAGGGATGCCAGCAGACACAGGACAGGCTGTTATTCCCCACATAGGATATGAAGCCATATCAATATGGAGAACTTGCTTTACATTCCCAATTGGAAGGGAAGCTTTCAAGGAAACAGAAAGTGCTGTCTGAGATGCTCAGCTGCCAATAATTTAATTTTGGTAGCATAAAATTCTGACCATAGAGAGAAGATTTGTAATTTTCTGGAAGCTCAGGAGAAGCACCTTCTACTGACTAAGTCTTAGTGACTGTGTGAAACCAACCAATAAGAAAACTTATTTCTAGACAAGTCAAAGGTCAGTTTTCTGGGATACCCTTGGCTTTCTTACCCATTATTAAGAGAAAGCCTCAGATCTGCCAAGAATATGAATTCCTATAGGTACCAAACTAATTTCTTGCTGTTTTCTTTCCATTCATACTCATTCATATCTTCTTATTCCCCCAAGTATTTTTATTTTATTGTACTAAATGTGATCTTTCTAGGAACCTCAAATCCTATTACATAAATGTGTTGTAAGAATAAAAATATACATGGGAAATTAGATCAGGATATTAGTCTCAGAACAAATGCTGTATCTTTTTCTTCCCTTGAGAATATGTAAAAAATTGTATTAGAGGAAACAAAATTATAACATCAGCAGTATACAAGAAACTTTCGTCTGTGAATCAAATTTATTGCAGGATCCATGAGAGAGTAAAATGCAGACAGAATCAGCTTGACAGAGATGAACACAGATCAAAGAACATAAAAGGAAGGACAACTACAAAAACCAGGAACATTTCTAGGAGTTCTCCAAGTCAAAGGTAGAAGATACAAACAGTGGGAACTATCTTAATGATTACTGGTTCACACCAGGTGATCATTTGTACTTTGGTGACAGAAACTTTGGAGCAGTAATGTGAAAACTGGTGTGGAAGAGGCCAAGAAGTGTCAAGGTGGGTGGTGACAAGCAGAAAGAAGACTTAACATTTTTTCCCCCATACACTAACCATTGTTGAATCACACTGGTAAGCCTGTCCCATACCATCCCCAAGATTAGTGGAAGCAGGCTATAGTATACAAAGAAAAGTAGAATGCAAGGGAAGAAAGTTGAAAGGAAATGAAACAATTTGAATAAAAATCAAAACTAAAAGACGTTTAAAGAAAATCAAGAGCATGCCATAAGGGAATCAAAAACCTAAATATAAACATTGATTTACTTAAATATTTTAGTACATATTTTATTTAAAAAATATTTTAATAAGCTAATACACAAGAAATTAAATTTACTATAAAAATATTTATAGGAAAGACCTTATAAAGCCAGGCATAAAACCCAAAAGGAGGAAAATATTTTTAAGCTTAATCATACAAAAATTTTTTGAGCATAGGTACCATAAACACTATTAAAATAAAAGTGTCAAGGGATAGAAAATAATTACAATATATGTAACAAACCATTCGTGTGAAAACTATCTGAAGAAATTCTATAAATCAATGAGAAACAGAAAACTCAAGTTCCTGGCAAAGTATCTAAGACATTTTTAAAAAGAGACATGGCTCACAAATAATCAGAAAATAAACAATAAAAATAAATGCTAAACCAAGTGAAAGGCAATTGTTAAATGGTAGGGAAATACTTGTGGCATTTTTTCTTATCTTTGTTCCACTCTCTCTCCAGCTCAACAGTAGACTTGAAGACAGTAATGGACATTCCTAACTCTTAGGATGGGCCCCTAGTCCCTGGTTCCAGAGAAAGTAGAAAATAAATAACTTATCACAAATTATTCCACGTCCATTTTAATTCATCTGAGGGATAACTGGAGGCATAAACAAATGTGTTCTTCTCTATTTTGCTGAACATGAAACTATCTCATGGAGGAAATGTAGTGGACATAGCTTAAAAACACTGTAAAGCCAGTGAGTAGTCAGCAGTGGCCTGGGGCAAAAGAAATGCTTGAAACATACAACAGAGGACCTAAAGCATGGAAAGAAAAGCAAGGAAGAGTTTGCTTGTAAAGTTAAAACACTTAGAAGCACCCAATACATTAAAGAATTTAGAAAGCAGCAGACATGTGCAGAACAAAATGAACAGAACCTCATGAACAGAAAATACTTGAAAAGAACTTACAATGTCACCTTTAGTGACATCTAGGCTCAGTGTAAGCCTGGCTAATTGTTGGAGTATTCTGGCACTGAGCTCCTCCACAAGGAATAGGAGATGTGTTTTTATTTATTTGTTTTGCTCATCATTTTCAAGGAAATCTCTGTCAAGACTTCCCAAAGTAAAGTAAAAAAAAAAAAAGTCAAGGACCTCCAACTGAAAAGGAATACAGTCTTTGCAAATATAGATTGGAAAAGTCAATAAGCAAATGAATGACTATAGGTAACAATAATTTAAAAAGAGCAAACCCTGGAAAAGTAGGAAACTGACTTTCAGAGTCGTCAAAATATAATATTCAAAGATCCAGTTTACACAAAAGGAAAGCACAAGATATACAGAAAAACAGGAGGTATAAAACATTCAAAGGAACAAAAATTAATTGACAGAAACTGTCCTTAAGGAAACCCCTACATTGTACCTAAGAAATAAAGACTTTACATCAACTGTAATAATGTTCAAAAACTAAATAGAAATGATTATGGACAAAAACTAAAAGAAATTAAAAAAGGTATATGAACAAAATGAGAATGACAATAAGAGGATAAAAATTATAAAATTAATGAAACTAAAATATTGGAGCCTAAAATTATCATAACAAATGAAAGTGGTTAAAGGAGTATATTTGAGCAGTCAGAAAAGAGAACAACAACCTTGAACATAGAACAATTAAGATTATCTAATCTGTGGGGCAAAAAGAGAACAAAGAATGAAGAAAGTGAACAAAGCCTAAGGGACCTGTGGGATATGATCAAGTGGACTAACATATGAATAACGGAAAATTCAGAAGGAGAAGAGAGAAAAAAGGTGCAGAAAGAATATTTGGAAGAATGGTCACAAAATTCTGAAATTTGAAGGAAGATACACATCCAAAGCTAAGATACACATCCATACTCCAAGTATGATATGCCTAAAGAAATTCATACTGAGACACATTCTAATCAAAGTATCAAAGGCAAAGACAAAAAGAAATTGTTGAAAGCAGTAACAGAGAAGTGACATGACCCACAAACAAGGTACTGTCCATAATATTAAAAGCTGACTTTTCATTAGGAACTATAAAGGTCAGAGGCAGTAGAACGACACAGTTAAGGTTTCTCCTCCAGAAAAAGCTTGTTGACCAAGAATTCTACATCCAGCAAAACTGTCCTTCAAAAATAAGGGAGAAATGAGGACTTACCCAAATAAACAAGAGCTGAGAAATAATAAAGCAAGTCCTTCAGGTTCAAATGAAAAGACCCTAGATAGCAACTTGATTTTGAAAGCAGAAATAAAGAATTCAAATAAAAGTAAGTAAATGGGCAAATATAAAAGCTATCATTATTTTATTTTTGCTTTGTAATTTTATTTTTTATTTTCTAAATTATTAAAAAGAAAAATGTATAAAAGTAATAATAAATACATGGATGTGAACACGTATAAGATGTAATTTTTGACAACAAAAAAAGGGGACAGGGAAAACAGAGCTGTTTCTGTCAGAGATTTTGTTTGCTACTGAAGTTAAGTTGGTATCAATTACAACTAGATTGTTATACTTAGAATATTGAATAACTAGTATAAATATAAGTTTAACTATGTGGTAATCACAAATGTAAATATATGTTTACACTATACACAAAAGGAACCCAGAAGGGATTCAAAATAGTTTACTACAATCAGCTAAATGAAAAGAAAGCAGTAGTAGAGGATATGAGAGGCAAAATAAGTAGAAGACATAAAGAAAACAAATAGCAAAATGGCAGTTCTTTCTTACCAGTAATTATTTTAGTATCTTTTGTAATAATCCAGATGGAATTGGAGACCATTCTACTAGGTATCACAACTGTGAAAAAACAAACACCACATGTATGCCACACTAAACTCAAACTAGTCGATCATTTTGGTATTGTTGATTATCTCTATTGTTATTCTATTCTCCATTTATTTCCAAAAATGGTTCTTTGAAAAAAATCAACAATATGACCAACCTCTAGCTAGAATGACAAAGAAATAAAATAGAGATAATGCAAATAACTACATTAAAGAATGTAAGTAGGGCCATTACTACTAACCTCACAGAAATAAAAAGCATTATGAAGAAAAATGATGGACAACTGTATACCAATAAAACAGATAACCTAGACATGATAAGAAAATTTCTAGAAATATACAAATTACCTAAAACAACTAAAAATAAATTAGAAAATACCAACAAAGCTGGAAAGCACAGATTTAATCAATAATCAAAATCCTCTGGAAAAAAATAGTCAAAGAGCAGATGGCTTCACTAATGAATTCTATCAAACATTTTAATGAGAATTAACACCAATCTTTTTCAAACTCTTCACCAAAAAAAAAAAAAAAAGGAGGAAGTATTTTCTACCTCAGTCTATAAGTCTAGGATTACCCAGATATCAAAGTCAGATAAAGGCATCATAAGAAAAGAAAACTGCATATCAACATTTTTAAGAATATAGATGCAAAAATCCTGAGTAGCATACCAGCAGGCAAAAACCAACAGTGTATTCAAAGAGCATGATCATGTGGGATTTTTCCAAGGAATACAAAGTTTATTTAACGTAAAGATCATCAATCCACAACACAACACCACGACAATAGAACACAGGAGAGGAAAAACATGATTATTTCATTTGACACAGAAAAAGAAATTTGACAAAATCTAACGTCCTTTCATGATCAAAACCCGACTAGGTTGGGCGGCACCTGTGGCTCAAGGAGTAGGGCACCGGTCCCATATGCCGGAGGTGGCGGGTTCAAACCCAGCCCCGGCCAAAAACCACAAAAAAAAAAAAAAAATCCCAACTAGGAAAACTGGGAGTATAAAGGACCTTCCTCAGCACATTAAAGGGCACTTCCATTTACAGTAACATACAAACGAATAAAAAACCTAGGAATAAATTTAAGCAAAGAGGGGGGAGATCTATATACTGAAAACTGCAATACATTGAGAAAAGAAAAGAAAGTAATGAAGATCTGAGCAAATGGAGAGACCCTCTGTTTATGAACTCAATGAAACTATTTTTTTTTTTTTTTTTTGGTCTCCAGCTTTTGCATGGACAAAAATTGATAATTCTTAGAGTAAGATGTGACCTTTAAAAATGTCAAATATTTGTGTTTAAACAACTGTATTTTTCCTTTTATTTTAGGACCTGAAACATACAAGCTTTTCATACTAGAAAATCAGTACTGAGTAAAAATTTCAGTGGTTCACTACAATCTCTGCCTACACACTGGTTGGTGTGGGGAGGGCAAAGAAGGGGCAACAGTACTAAAGGGAAACCAGTCGCTTTTAATGACTCAAAATGTTATCTGAGGACAGGTAGGAAATTTATTGATTACTTATAATGCTTTCCTGGAATAAGACATTCTAAAATCTCTTCTTGGGGCAAAATAGACAAATCAAGGCAGAATAATAGCTGCAATGTAATGAAACCCAAGAATGGGAAGTTTTTCACTTTAGTTTTGTTGTCACTTCACTTTAGTTTTCTCTTCTTTTTTTTTTTTTTTTTGGCATAAAATATTTTGTAATAGAAAAGGTAGCTTCGTAGTTATTTGGCTTAGTATACACAGTTTTCATTTATTCCTCGCCTGAATTCTAAGAGACAGTCCTCATAGGTCCTCAATTACAATGTACGGCAAGAAAAAATTAAACACAATGATTTGAAACACATTGAGAACCTAAGCTGAAAGTGAAGGAGAAATGGTGGAAATTAGGGAATAGAGAGGAATGTAAGAGATCAGATATACTCTGGGAAAGAAAAGAAGGAAAGTTCAAGAAACTTGGGATGGGGAAGAATATTTGAGTAGCTCAACAATTAAGAAGAAAAACATCCAGGACATGTCCTTTCTGACATAGGACCATACCAAATATGTGTGCATTTGACTGTTTTTCAATTTTTAATTATTATGCGTACTTAACAGTTGTATATCTTTATAGGCACTTGACTATTTGTATCAGTTAATTTTTTCCTAAGTCTAAGCCTTTTCAAAACATAGTGAATTAAGACAACAATATTTTATTTAGCTTACCACACAATGGATTAGCAATTTGGGCTTATCTGGATGTTCTCTCTGGTCTTATCTGTATCCATTCAGGCTGACTGGTTTCAAATGGTCCAGCCAAGGTGGCTTGTTTCAGGTCTATGTGGTCTCTCATCTGTCACCAGGCTAACTCAAGGTGTTTTGACCTAGTGTCTGGGACTTACAAAGAGAACAAGCAGAATTCAAAGCATTCTGAGGTGCAGGCTTGGGGTTGACATAGAATGACTTCTGCTTCATTTTATTGGTAAGGTAAATTCCAAGATCATTCTAGATTCAAAGGTTAGGGAAACAGACTTCACTTCTTGTTACAAGAAACTGAAAAGTCACTTTGTTGTTGATGTAGAAAAAGAATAACTGTAGTCATTTTTGCAATCTGCCAACCCATTCCAATAATCAAGCAAAAGGCAGAAACTGAATTTCTACCCTGTATCAGAAGGTCTTAAAAACTGTGATACAAATTCCATCTTTTTTTTTCTTTTTTGAGACAGAATCTTGCTCTGTCACCTGGGTTTGAGTGCCATGGTCTTAGCCCAGCTCACGACCTTAAACTCCTGTGCTAAAGCATTCCCCTTGCCTCAGCCATTCAAGTAGCTGGGCTTACAGGCATGAGCCACCACTGCTGGCTAATTTTTCTATTTTTAGTGTACACTGGGTCTTACTTTGCTTGGGCTGGCCATGAACTCCTGACCTCAAGCAATCCTCCCACCTCAGACTCCCAGAGTGCTAGGATTACAGATGTGACACAGCCTGACACACACACACACACACCCAAAAAATCCATTTTTTATTCCTTGTTTTGGTAAGTGTATGTTCTCTGTGAAAATTTTTCTCTGTATACCTATGTAAAAAATTTCCTGAGATTTACAAAAGGCGCCAATACACTACATTCTCATAAATTAGTCCAAATTGCTATGACATTGAAGCTGAAGATATAGAAATAATAGTTCACGTTTGCCTCTTAGTGACTCAGAGTCTGTTTGGAAACCCTACTGTAAAAACGTGTCTGAGAAATACAGATAAAGAAGAAATACATTCTCCTATACTAAGGAGATAATTTGATTAGGAGTTTACCAATTAGTAGAAATTTGGCAGACTATGAAACTCAGGAAAGGTAGTCCAGGTAGAGGAAACAGCATTAGCAAGGCACTAGGAAGTGCAATACTATAAAGCACGCTCAGAAAAGCGCAAGCATTCAGTGTAGAAGACACAGCTTAAAGTGTACAATCAGCTGTGGAGATTGTCTGAGAAGTCTCACCTGGGGCAGAGCACAGGCGTCTTCCTCCACCTGCAAACGTGTGTGAATAGGCTCTCACATCTCACTCCAATCACCTGTTTGATTAATGACATAGTTCATGTGTAAGACTTTACAGTATTAAAATTCACAATTCTAGCAGAATACCCTTATATTTCTATGAAGTAGAAACCTATTGTCATATTTTTCTATTTACCACTTTTTCATTGCCTTCTGCAGCAGCATGGGAGCGTTGTTTGCTTTATATTTACCTGACAATATTAGACACTCCAAAATTGAATTATCAGTTTTGAATTGGGATGATACTTTTTTTATTATAGCATATCTTTCACCATCGCTTCATGGCAGGGAAGTTATTTTCCTCCAGAGATTTGTTTTGGTGTAAAATTGGATTCTGGCACAGTCTTGATTCTTATTGACAAGCTTCCTTGTTTACTGTTGTTCATCTTTAAGACATTGCATCATTAAATACTGAAAGGTTAACAACTGAACCTTGTTTGCCTTGAGTAAATCATACTCAATTTTCTGGAGCTCATTGCAAACAATCTGCTCCAAAAGAGCTAATTAGGGCTGAAAATACAAATGTGAGTCTGGACGGCACTGTCTGCATAGTCTCAATTACAGGCTCTTTTCCTCCTTCAAATCAACAGACTCATTGTGTTTCAATCAATCTTCTTTTCTTTTTCCTCAGAAGGAAAATATATGCTGAAAATGACAATCCATGAACTGTGGCATTCTGATGCCAATAATGGCTGTAGTAGCAGAATGTGGGCCATAAAATTTATGAAATGTATGAAAATAAAATTGTTAGCTTTCTAGAGATGGTTACTGACAGGCTTTAACATGGTGTTGAAACTTCCATTCAATTGATTAGGAACCGCAGTGTGGAATTCCTAAGTGCAGGTCAGTTAGAAATACTTTTTGTACTTTGTGTGTGTGCGTGAGTGTGTGTACCTACATACCTGTGTGTATGTGTGGGGGTTTGCTTTTTTACCATTAGATCCACACATGTGCAGTTTGATGGTCCGCCCAGTTCTTAAACAGCATCCTGGTTTTGCTCTCTCAAACTTCTGACTATGATTTTCTTGGTGTTTTCTGATTTTCTGGGGCTACCTTCTTCAATCCCCCAACCAGAAATCTGGAGCTATAGTTAGACTGCTATCTCCTGTATTTCCCATGACTGCAGCTGCCTTTGTGACAAGGATGCAGAAGGCTAGAGAAAGGGAAAAGGTAACAATGGGTTGCCTCAATCTCTTGGGCTCACAAATCCTTATATAGCAAATGTGGTTTCTTTACCCTTCCTCAGAGTTTTAGTCCCTGCAGTACCCCCTGCTCTGTGCATTATATCCAGGTAGAGTCACTGCTCCATTTTATCTGGAATTGAAACAAATTAGTTACACATTTTTAGACTCTAAACTGAAGTCTTAATTTTCCCCATTGTTCCATGGTACTTTTTTAAAGGCTACCATGAACAAATATTTTCTTCCTTATGTGTAAATTTAAACCCAATCATAATTCTTTAAGTATTTTTAATTTTGAAAGTTGAATTTCAAAGATTTGTCAGTTACCCTGTAATACTAGGTTTTAACTGCTATTATACATAATTTTAGAATGCGTGATAGCAAACTCTTCGAGATTCTCCCACATCTATATCTAGTACTATCACCCAGAGGTAGAGACCAATCCTTTCTGAAAGGCTGCTCACTCACATGCCTCATCTCAGATAGCTGCCCTTACCTGCTTCCTTGAGCTCCATCTGTATTGACAGAATACCAAAAAGAATTTATAATTAAGTGCTATAAGATAAAGAAGTTTTCCTTTATTCATACTCATAAAGTTATTTGACACAATTTAATGTAACTTCTCAAGCCATGAAGTCCATTTCCCACTATTTAAATCTGGGCTGGCATCAGCACTTGTTTTACCAATAGAACGTGGTAAACTTGTGTCAGTTCCATGTCTAGGCCAAGAGGCCCTGCATGCTTCTGTCCGCCCCCTTGGACTCTTGCTGAGCCACAATGCTAATAAACTCAAACTAGACTGTAGGAAGATAAAAGACCATATGGACTGAAGATGAGTTCGTTCTCCAAGCTGGGCCCACCCTTCACCCAACTCAGCATGTGACTACAAACTCACTAGTAGGTCCAGGTTATTATTGGATCCAGATCCAAATCTGAAGAAACCCAGTCACTCCACAGATATAAGAGCACTCAGAAACTGTTGTATGAAGCCAATGCTTTGGGGGTGCTCTTTTATGCAGCAAAATCAAAGTGACGGATAAGATAAATTGCTTTTGTCTGTTGACAATTGCTTTTGTCTGTCTACTTTCCTCCCAAACAGAGAGAGAGAGAGAATGTTTCTAATTGACTTGAACTTACAAATTTCACACTGCAGTTCCTCATCAGACTTTGAGAACTGAACTAAAAGAATAGCCACCATCCAGATTGCAGACTGGCAACTGGGGCACAGACATGGGACAGATTTAAGGAGCTCTACAAAGGCTTACATAGAAAACTAATGTCTAAATCACAACCATAGATGATTGACCTAAATTTGTGGTTTAAATCCAATTGGGTAAGCAACTTAAAAAAAAAATGTTTTTCTTTATAGTATTTAAATTATATTCACAGTCTTACTATATAATATTCAAAAGTTCCAGAATACAATTCAGAATTCTTTGAAAAAAAAATGTTTAAAAAAAATGTTTTTCTTTATAGTATTTAAATTATATTCACAGTCTTACTATATAATATTCAAAAGTTCCAGAATACAATTCAGAATTCTTTGAAAAAAAAATGTTTAAAAAAAATGTTTTTCTTTATAGTATTTAAATTATATTCACAGTCTTACTATATAATATTCAAAAGTTCCAGAATACAATTCATAATTCTTTGAAAAAAAAAATCTCAACTTGTCATCAGTTGGTAGATGACAATAAGAAAATGACTAAAATGTTACAATTCTTCAACAAAAGCATCAAAGAATTTACTAGAAAAGTTTTTAAATAAATATTAAGTGTTCTTCAAACAAAAAGAAATACAGAAACTTTTAAAAAAGGAAAAAGTAGAAAGCAGAACCAAATAGAAATTTTATAACTGAACAAAAGAAAAACCTATACACAAAAACTCACTAAATGGACCCAATAGCTTAATAGATATGGCAGAAAGGAGAGTCAATAAAGTTGGAAAGATATGAAATGAATTACACAGTATGAACAAATGAGAAAAATAAAGATTGAAAAATCTTAACAGGGTCTCAGTAACTTTCATTCATTGGTTAAACATTCATGTCATTGGTATCCTAGAAGAGGAGAAAAAAGTACACAGTGCAGGAAAGTTATTTGAATAAATGATGGCTAAAAACTTTCCAAATTTTTGAAAGACATAAATCTACAGATTCAAGCAGCTCAGCAAACTTCAAGCATGAAAAATGCAAAGAAATCCAAAGCCAGATGTACCAGAGTCAAATGACTAAAGGCAAAAAACAAAGAAAAACCGTAGAAACGTGAAGGGAAAAAAAAAGAATACCTTAGTTATAAATGAACATTGATTTAAGAATTCTCATTAAAAATGATGGAGTCTGAAACAAAGTTAAATAATATTTTAAGGTACTGAAAGAAAATTGCTGTCAACCCACAATTCTATACCTGGGAAGCATATACTTCAGGCGTAGTAAAACTGATATAAATGCATTCTCAAATGAACGAAAATTTGGACCACCCATTGGTACAGGTGTACTTTAGAGAATGACTGAAGGGATTTCTCCCAGCTGAAGGGAAATTGCATCAGATGAAAACTTGGAATACCAGTATTAAAAGAAGATAAATCACACTAAATACCTGAGTATATGTAATAAACTATTCTCTACTGGAGTTCTTTCAAATACGTATAATAGTCGAGAGCAAAAACTATGACACTGTATGATGGGATTTTCAATGGAAAGAGAAACAGCACCTGAGAAAACTAAAAACAAAAGAGTGAAAGGTGAGGGAACAACACGGTTGTAAGGTTTTTACATCCCAGTTGAAATGGTATAGGTATACTGATTATAAATAGATTGTATGAGGCTAAATGTGTATCTTGTAATCATCCTTAAATGAACCAATAAAAAATAAAGCAAAGCAAAACAAAACCAACATAAGGAGACATGAATACAAACAAATTAAGTGAATTAAAATTTAATTAAAAATATTTAACTAACCTGGAAGTGTAATTGGTGGGACCACACCTGTGGTGCATTTTACAAGGGTACATGTGAAACTTACTAAACGTAGAATATAAAAGTCTTAACATAATAACTAAGAAAATTCCAGGAAGTCTATTTTAACCAGTTTGATGAAAATACTTCAAATTGTATATAAAACCAGTGCATGGTGTCCCATGATTGCATTAATGTACACAGCTATGATTTAATAAATATATATATATGTAATTAACCTAAGAAAAAAAGGGGAAAGAAAAAGAGAAAAGGAAAAGCAGAGACATAAAAAATAGAGGCAACATATAGAAAGCAAACAATAAAATAGTTCTAAATACAAACATATCAATTTCATCCCTAGCTATTTAAAAATAACTTATTTTAAACCAAAACCTGCTCATGAATGTTTATGGCAGCTCTATTCATAAGTGCCAAAACCTCTAACAACCCCAGATTTACTTTAGCAGGTAAATGATTAAGCAAACCATTTTACATCCATACAGTAAAACATTCAGCAAGAAAGAGGAAGAAATTACTGCAATAACTTGGATGAATACCAAAGAAGCTAGTTAGAAAAGGTTACATATTGTATGATTCCATTTGTATAATGTTCTTGCAAAAGACAAAATTGTAGTGATACAATGATAAAGAATAAATCAATGGTTGCCACAGGTTAAGGGTGAGTAAAGAGTTTAGCTACAGAATTCAGTATGATGAAATCCTCCTGTATCCTGACTGTGAAGATTACACAAGTATATTCATGTATTAAAATTCATAGATTTGTACACCTCAACTTAATTTTACTCTAAGTTAAATATCAATATATGTATTTATTTTATGTCATCTCAAAATGATTTTAATAATGATCTTTTGAATTTTAATATAGTGCTGCTAAATTTTATCTTGGCTTATAAACATATCTTGAATTTATTCTCAACTTTCTCTATAAATATAGAGTCATTTATAATCAAATTGATAGCATTAGTTTGGAAAAAATAAGTTAGGCAAGATGGTATAGAAATATTTAGGAATTGATTTTTAAATGAAAATATAAAAATTAAAAGAAAATGTAGCTCCCTCTAAATTGGTGCCAGGGACAGAGTAGGGTCTCCGTGAGATAGAAAATCTATGGGTCTTTTGTGCACATTTCTTGATATAACTTTCCAATCTAGAATGGTAGATATTGATGTACTTTACACAAAGAAAGAAAGAAACAGGCTCAGAAAGATGCTTAAATAGTGTGTGAGATAGCAAATAGTATTCAAACCTATTCCTTTCTAACTTCGGAGTCTTCGTTCTTTTTATTGAATATTAGAAATTTAGCCATATTTTAGTCCAAAAATTTGATACATATTTTGTCTAAACTGAATGCAATTTTCTGCAAATTTGGACTAGGGCATCTCCTAAAAGATGATTTGTGGCGCCTGTATGGCCATGTGGAAGAAATCATTATATACCCCTCTCATGCTCAGCTTGCAAAGGGGCTTTGAGTACAAGTGTTGGGCCTTCCTGGTCAATGTTATCTTAGAGAATCAAATTACTTGACTGCCTTAAGACCAGTAGGACCAGCTTTTTTTTTCTTTTTGTTTGTTTGTGGGGGGGGTTTTGTTTGTTTTTACCAGAGTATTTAAGTATAAACTTGGAAATCTCAGAAGCAGTCTGCTTTTGACTTCTTGAAAACTGAGCCAAGAATCAATCTGAGTACTCCACTGGACAGATGACAAAAAAACTTTTTTGAAATAAATTTAAACGTTTCTCTCTGTGAGAGTCACCACCACGAGGGACCATCCAGAGGAAAACAAAGCTGTCCATTTAAAATGGTCCACATATTACCTGTAGGAAACTAGAACCACAAAACAGCAAATAACTCAAGTCATATCAGACCCTGAAGTACTCCATGTTATTAATGTTTGTTTTGTTCACTTTTCTGAATATAATTTAATATATGTTCAATATGTAACATTTTAAAAATATTTAAAGTAGGACAAGGAAAATTGCTTCTCCTCCTATCAATTAAAGGTGTTTCTTTTCAGACATGCCCTATAAAATTTTACCAAATTGTGATTATGCAGTGTAAAATTTCATCTTTCTTAATTACTTAAGATACAGAGGGCAAAAAAATGTATACACATTGTAAGAAAGAAAAAAGGCTGTATTAAATGTGTAATAGTCAAGTCACATTTGACTTTTGCTGTTCCAAGAGGTGCTCAATGTTACTTGTATTCATCCTTGGTTATAGGTGAACTACATGTATTACATATTATAATTTTAATACACTTTTTCCTTTCCTAAATGTGTATACATTTTTTGGCATCATCTGTATATTGAAGCATAGTCTCACACTTTTAAATTGTCTCAAAGAACAACATTTTTTTCAACAAATTTGTAATATTTTATCATATGAATACATGCTAATTAATTTCCAGTTCCTTGTTGATTATTCATTGTTAGCTACTAATATTCTTTTTTTAAAAATTAAAGTGTATTTGTTTTAATTTTGTGTCCTTAGCTCTGCCGATATGAAGCCGGTAGATGAACTAATACATGCCCACTGAAGAGAAACACTCAAATGAATTCAAGCTGGGGGAAAGAGGAATGAGGGAGGGGGGAGTTTCCAGGGGGAGGGAGATTGGTGTGCTCTTACCTAATGGGCACAATGTAAGGGTATACGGTACACCTTTTGAGTGAGGGACGCAACTACAACAGGAACCTAACCTAACAAATGAAAAAATTGTAAGAGGGACGGAGGGAGGGGGGTGGGGCCTTGGTGCGTGTCACACTTTATGGGGGCAAGACATGATTGCAAGAGGGACTTTACCTAAAAATTGCAATCAGTGTAACCTGGCTTATTGTACCCTCAATGAATCCCCAACAATAAAAAATAAAAATTAAAAAAAATTGTAACATAATTGTTTGTACTCACATGTTAAACTGGAATTTAAAAAATAAAATAAAATATAAATAATAGTATTGTTCTAGGGATAATTTGCCATAAGAGGGCTAACTTACTATGTTGATTCCTACAGCCAAATTGGTACAATTGTCTGTTGAACCTTTGCACCAATTCACAGGCCAACAAGCATTGATACAAGAGAGTAAGCATTTTTCCAAACTCTGGCAAGGGTAGACATTATATAGCACTATGCTATTATTTTTAATATTATAACAATTTCTATTTTTCCTATATGTGTTATAAATATATTTACAGGATTATAATTTAATATCATTCATGTTGAAATTTAGTTTTGTTCATTTTTGTTTGTTATAGCTTGACTCTTTTTTTTTTTTTTTTTGACAGTCTCACTCTATTGCCAAGGCTAGAGTACCATGCCCTCAGCCTAGATCACAGGGAACTTAAGTAATCCTCCTGCCTCACCCTCCTGAGTAGTTGGGACTACTGTTACAGCTTTACTCTTATTTTAATTAATGTTTCAATTGAGTAATTTCAAAAAAACTTTGATGTAGAAAGCATCAAAATACTCTCATTCCACATTTTAATCATCTTTTTCTTACCTTAATTACCTAGAGTTTGAATATCTATCTCAAAAGATGATTATCTATATATGAGCAAAAATAAATTTATTCCTATTTACAATACCTTTGCTATTACCATCACTGCTTCACTTAATCCACTTGTACCTAAGTCATCTGACACACATACAAGTAAGCTAAGTTCTAAAACCTGTTTATTGGACTACCTGTTTCCTCACCTCCTTTCAGCACACTGTATTATCAAAACACTTTGCCTACATAATGGGTTGAGTGTTATCTAGCAGATTTCATTTGCATTTTAACAAAATATTTTCTTTTTAGTAGTCAACTTGATCAGATCCAAATTGACTTTGGGTTTTTGAATCATCATAAAAAAGGACTCCCTCATTCTGAAATTTTAAAGTAATTCTTCTGCATCGACATCTAAAGGTTTATGGTTTTGTTTTTATATTTGTTTTTGAACTTTTTATTTAAGTACAAAATAATACATACATATATGCAGGTAAGCCAAAAGTGTAAAACTGAATTTTCACAAACTGAATCCATCTATGTAGTCAGCATCCAGCTCCAGAAGCCCCCTTAAGACCATTCCAGTCATAAGCACCTGCTTCCCCATGGTTAAACACTATCCTGACTTCTGAGACCATGCCCGTGACTTCCTTGCAGAACTTCTTATATTTTACATTCTTAGAGGGCCTAGAACCTTTTCAATGCTACTTAATTATTTATCTACAGCTCCACTTAACAATAATCAGAATAATTACTCATATTGCCAATAGAACTAATTTTACAAACACAAAGGACAATATATAGAAGGAATTTATGGATGATTAAGACAGTGTAAGACACTGACGAAAAATGCTCACAACATTATGAAGAGAATTAAAGATTAAAAAATAAAATTCTAAGAAAACGATCTTTCCAGTGGTCATAAGATCTACTTTCTTTATTGCATTGACAGCTCTATTCCAAGACTGCCTATAACCTTGCAATTGTTAAATATGATTCTTTCTAATTTTTATCTTATTTGGCCTCTCTATAGTTTTTTATGTCATTCACCACTCTTTTGAAATGTATTCATCCTTTGATTTCAGTGAAACCATTTTCCTTATCAGCTCTGCTCAATCCCCATCTAAGTTTGGGTTCCCACCAATGGCAGAGCCTGAGCAAGAACTTCTGCCAGAGTTCACTCAGGAGATAATCCAAGGAGAATGAGTGAGGACAAGAGAGAGTGAAGGAAAGAAGGAAAAGGCAGAAAAAGACATATTATTTGGTTCACTGCTGTGGGCAGCTGGGCTCAATGTTACCCTGTTTCCCTGAAAATAAGACATCCTCCGAAAACAAGACCTACTTACAGGAAAGATAAGACGTCCCCTGAAAATAAGACCTAGCACATCTTTAGGAGCACACCTTAAAATAAGGCACTGTCTTATTTTCGGGGAAACAGGGTATTATGAGCATTTGATTTCTAGGCCCATACAAAACACTATCTTATCTTGGGTTATTCCTCAAAAGTAGAGTCAAACACAAGGATTTGTGGGCAGGTATTTTATTTTGAAGTTATCCTGGGATACAGGAGTGAAGCTCCTAAGATACCAAGGGAAAGAGGAACCTTCATTATAAAGTTGCATGCTTGGGGATACCACTGAAGAAAAAGGCAAAATTCTCTCTACAGACCTCTAAGGAACATCTAGTTTGCCTCTCAGAATTTTCACCCGAGAGTTGGCGAGAGTATTTCACCATCAGCTCCCATCCCATTATGTATTTGTTGAGGGATCCCCTGGGGCCATAACTCCCTGTACATCCAGACTGTGCAAACATGCTTGACTATTGGATTCCTGACAGTGTCCACAGTAGTATAGAAACCTGGGACATAAAGCAGATGACAAGTAGCATGGAGGGCGCCAAAGCCCACAAGGAACTGTCTGCTAGATAACAGCTGAAATCAGAGACGAGGCTGAGAGGACGCGAGTCTGGTTCCAGAGTTGTCTGAGACTGCTGCTGCCTGCGCGCTCCTTCCTTCACTTACCAGTCGATCAAGGTTGTTCTGTCTAATGATTCTATTCATCGTCCTGAGCCATCTCCACCCACCCAGAACTGTCTGTAATTAAGCACCTCTGTGCTTCTGTAATGAGGGCATGGGATTAATAATGTTACAATGTAATTCTTTTTCTAAAGTATCACCCCAATGCCATTGATCTTTGAAAGCTGATATGATTTAATTCATTCTTCATGGGAGTAGAAAGAAAATATTTCTTTCAAAATTACTACAAAGAGATGACACTCATAAAGCATACCTATAAGCCTACTACCTTGTCTTTGAAGGGTCAATGTTAAAACTGGTCTAGACAGTATGTTAGCAGTTAGAAAAATGGAATTTGAAACAATGATTAATTATTTGGTAGTGGTCACTAGGTTAGTGAGTGGTTTAGGTCTTCCCACTTTTTTTTTTTAATTTTTTTTTTTTATTAAATCATAGCTGTGTACATTGATATGATCATGGGCCCTCATTCACTAGCTTCACAGACCGTTTACCAAGTTTCCCATATACCCTTGTAAGATGCACCGCTGCTGTAATCCCACCAATCCCCTTCCCTCTACCCACCTCCCCCCTCTCTTTCCCCCTTCCCTTTCCCCCTTCCCCTATTCTTAGGTTGTAACTGGGTTATAGCTTTCATGTGAAAACCCTAAATTAGTTTCATAGTAGGGCTGAGTACATTGGGTACTTTTTCTTCCATTCTTGAGATACTTTACTAAGAAGAATATGTTCCAGCTCCATCCATGTAAACATGAAAGAGGTAAAGTCTCCATCTTTCTTTAAGGCTGCATAATATTCCATGGTGTACATGTACCACAATTTATTAATTCATTCGTGGATAGATGGGCACTTGGGCTTCTTCCATGACTTATCAATTATGAATTGAGCTGTAATAAACATTCTGTACAAATATCTTTGCTATGATGTGCTTTTTGGTCTTCTGGGCATATGCCCAGTAGAGGGATTACAGGATTGAATGGCAGATCTATTTTTAGATCTCTAAGTGTTCTCTATATCTCTTTCCAAAAGGAATGTATTAATTTGCATTGCCACCAGCAGTGCAAAAGTGTTCCCTTTTCTCCACATCCGCGCCAACATCTCTGGTCTTGGGATTTTGTGATATAGGCTAGTCTCACTGGAGTTAGATGGTATCCCAAAGTAGTTTTGATTTGCATTTCTCTGATGATTAAAGATGATGAGCATTTTTTCATATGTCTAAAGGCCGCATGCCTGTCTTCTTCAGAGAAGTTTCTCTTCAAATCCCTTGCCCAGCTTGCGATGGGATCCCTTGTTCTATTCTTGCTAATGAGTTTGAGTTCTCTGTGGATTCTGGTTATTAAACCTTTGTCGGAGACATAACCTGCAAATATCTTCTCCCATTCTGAGGGCTGTCTGCTTGCTTTACTTACTGTGTTCTTGGCTGTGCAGAAGCTTTTTAGTTTGATCAAGTCCCAGTAGTGTATTTTTGAAGCTGCTTCAATTGCCCAGGGGGTCCTCCTCATAAAATACTCACCCAGCCCGATTTCTTCAAGGGTTTTCCCTGCACTCTCCTCTAGTATTTTTATGGTTTCATGTCTTAAGTTTAAATCTTTGATCCAGTGAGAGTCTATCTTAGTTAATGGTGAAAGGTGTGGGTCGAGTTTCAGTCTTCTACAGTTTGCCAGCCTGTTCACCCAGCACCATTTGTTTTTTTTTGTTGTTGTTTGTTTGTTTGTTTGTTTGTAGAGACAGAGTTTCACTTTATTGCCCTTGGTAGAATGCCGTGGCATCACACGGCTCACAGCAACCTCCAGCTCCTGGGCTTAGGCGATTCTCCTGCCTCGGCCTCCCGAGTAGCTAGGACTACAGGCACCTGCCACAACGCCCGACTATTTTTTTGTTGCAGTTTGGCCGGGGCTGGGTTTGAACCCGCCACCCTTGGTATATGGGGCTGGCACCCTGCTCACTGAGCCACAGGCGCCGCCCTGCACCATTTGTTAAATAGGGAATCTTTTCCCCACTGAATGTTTTTAATTGGCTTGTCAAAGATTAAATAAGGGTAAGTAGCTGGATTCATCTCTTGGTTCTCTATTCTGTTCCAGACATCTACTTCTCTGTTTTTGTGCCAATACCATGCTATTTTGATCACTATTGATTTGTAGTATAGTCTGAGGTCTGGTAGCGTACTTCCTCCTGCTTTGTTTTTATTTCTGAGTAATGTCTTGGCTATTCGAGGTTTTCTCTGATTCCATATAAACCAAAGTATTGTTTTTTCAAGATCTTTAAAGTATGACAGTGGAGCTTTAATAGGGATTGCATTGAAATTATATATTTCTTTGGGTAGTATAGACATTTTAACAATGTTGATTCTTCCCAGCCATGAGCATGGTATGTTTTTCCATTTATTAATATTTTCAGCTATTTCTTTTCTTAGAGATTCATAGTTCTCTTTATAGAGATCTTTCACATCCTTTGTTAGATGAATTCCCAAATATTTCATCTCTTTGGCACTACTGTGAATGGGATAGAGCCCTTAACTGTTTTTTCAACTTGACTGTTGTTGGTATATATAAAGGCTACCTATTTATGAATATTGATTTTGTACCCTGAGACGCTGCTGTATTCCTTGATCACTTCTAAGCGTTTTGTAGTAGAGTCCCTAGTGTTTTCCAGATATACTATCATATCATCCACGAAGAGCAAAAGTTTGATCTCTTCTGACCCTATAAGGATACCCTTGATCGTCTTTTCTTCCCTAATTGCAGTGCCTAAAACTTCCATTACAATGTTAAAAAGCAATGGAGAGAATGGGCAGCCTTGTCTGATTCCTGATCTGAGTGGAAATGATTCCAATTTGACTCCATTCAATATGATATTGGCTGTGGGTTTGCTGTAGATGGTCTCTATCAGTTTAAGAAATGTCCCTTCTATACCGATTTTCTTGAGTGTTCTGATCATGAAGGGATGCTGGATATTATCAAAAGCTTTTTCTGCATTGATTGAGAGAATCATATGTTCTTTGTTTTTTAATTTGTTTATGTGCTGGATTACATTTATAGATTTACGTATATTGAACCAGCCTTGAGATCCTGGGATAAAACCGACTTAGTCGTGATGTATAATTTGTTTGACGTGTTGCTGGATTCTGTTTGTTGGGATCTTGTTGAATATTTTTGCATCTATATTCATTAGTGATATCGGTCTATAATTTCTTTCCTTGTTGGGTCTTTTCCTGGTTTGGGGATCAGGGTGATGTTTGCTTCATAGAACGTGTTGGGTAGTCTTCCTTCTTTTTCTACCTTTTGGAACAGGTTGAGTAATATAGGTACTAATTCCTCTTTAAAGGTTTGGTAGAATTCAGATGTGAAACCATCTGGTCACGGGCTTTTCTTTTTAGGGAGGTTTTGTACGGTTGATGCAATTCCGAACTTGATATGGGCCTGTTCAACATTTCCACTTGATTCTGGCTAAGTCTTGGAAGGTGACGTGCTTCCAAGTATTGGTCAATTTCCTTCAGATTTTCATATTCTGAGAATAAAGTTTCTCATAATATTCATTAAGGATTTTTTGGATTTCTGAGCAGACTATTGTTATTTCATGTTTGTTGTTTCTAATTCATGAGATTAGAGATTTTAGTCCTTTTTTCCTGATTAGGTTGGCCAAAGGTTTATCTATTTTATTGACCTTTTCAAAAACCAGCTTTTTTATTTATTGATCTGTTGTATTATTCTTTTGTTTTCAATTTCATTTAATTCTGCTCTAATTTTGGTTATTTCTTTTCTTCTACTGGGTTTGGGGCTGGAATGTTCTTCCTTTTCCAGTTGCTTGAGATGTCCCATTAAGTTGTTAACTTCCTCTCTTTCCGTTCTCTTGAGGAAGGCTTGCAGTGCTATAAATTTCCCTCTTAGAACTGCCTGTATGGTGTCCCAGAGGTTCTGATATTTCGTGTCTTCATTGTTGTTTTTTTCCAAATAATTGGTGATATCTTTCTTTTTTTTTTTTTTTTTTTTGTAGAGACAGAGTCTAACCTTATCACTCTCGGTAGAGTGCCGTGGCATCACACAGCTCACAGCAACCTCCAAATCCTTGGGCTTAGGTGATTCTCTTGACTCAGCCTCCCAAGTAGCTGTGACTACAGGTGCCCACCAAACTCCTGGCTATTTTTTTGTTGCAGTTTGGCCGGGGCTGAGTTTGAACCCGCCACCCTCAGCATATGGGGCTGGCACCCTACCTGCTGAGCCACAGGCACCACCTGGCGATTTCTTTCTTAATCTCATCTCTGACCCAGCTATCATTCAGCATAAGGTTATTTAACTTCCATGGTTTTGTATGAGTAGGCAGATTCCTGTTGTTACTCAGCTCAAGTTTTATTCCATGGTGCTACGAGAAGATGCATGGAATAATTTCTGTTCCTTTAAATTTACTGAGGTTAGACTTGTGACCTAAGGTGTGATTGATTTTGGAGTAAGTTCCATGGGCCGATGAGAAGTATGTGTATTCAGTTTTGTTGGGAGAAATGTTCTGTAGATGTCTGCTAAATCCAAATGTTGGATGGTTAGGTTTAAATATAAAATTTCTTTGCTCAGCTTCTTGTTGGAGGATCGATCCAACACTGCCAAAGGAGTGTTGAAATCTCCAACGATTATGGAGCTGGAGGAAATCAAGTTGCTCATGTCTGTTAGAATTTCTCTTATAAATTGAGGTGCATTCTGGTTGGGTGCATAGATATTAATAATTGAGATCTCATCATAGTGAATATTACCCTTAACAAATATGAAGTGACCATTCTTGTCCTTCCTTACTTTTGTTGGTTTAAAGCCTATTGTATCTGCAAATAAAATTGCAACACCTGCTTTTTCTGATTACCATTTGCCTGAAATATGGACGACCATCCTTTCACCTTGAGTCTGTATTTGTCTTTTAAGATGTGACTCTTGTATGCAACAAATATCTGGCCTGAGTTTGTGTATCCAATCAGCTAACCTATGCCTCTATCGAGGACAGTTTAAGCCGTTCACATTAATGGAGAATATTGATAAGTCTGGTGAAGTTTTGGGTATCGAGTTTTTCAAAAGTCCAGTGGGCATTTTTAATCCTTTCGCCAGTGTGGAAATTGGAGTTTGATCTGAAGTTTCTGAGTGAGTTTACTTTTGTGGTATAGGATTGGGTTGGTCATTATGGAGGATAGGTCTGAGAATATCCTGAAGAGCTGGTTTGGTTATGGCAAATTTCGTCAACACATGAATGTCATTAAAGTATTTAATTTCTCCATCATAAATGAAACTCAGTTTAGCTGGATACAAGATCTGAGGTTGAAAGATATTTTGCTTTAAGAGATTAAAAGTCGGTGACCACCCTCTTCTGGCTTAATAAGTTTCAGCAGAGAGATCTGCAGTCATTCTAATATTTTTCCCTTTGAAGGTAATGGTTTTCTTTCTCCTGGCAGCTTTGACGATTTTCTCCTTCATATTAACTTTAGTGAAGTTAATTATGATATGCCTGGGAGATGTCTTACTGGGGTTGAGTCGTGCTGGGGTTCTGAAGCTGTCCGCTATCTGAATTTCAGAATCTCTAGGCATGTCTGGAAAATTCTCTTTCATACTTTCATGCAGAAGGGCCTCTGTGCCCAGCGAGGCCACTTCATCTGTTTCTGGAACTCCTATGATTCGGATATTCATCTTCTTCGAATTATCCCAGAGCTCTCTGAGACAATGATCCGTTTTTGGTCTCCATCTCTCTTCCTCTTTGAGAGTTTGGGAGCATTCAAAGGCTTTATCTTCAATATCAGAAATCCTTTCTTCTGCTTGCTCCATTCTGTTGCTGAGGGATTCTACTGTATTTTTCATATCTTTGAGGGCTGCAAATTCTTGCTTCAGTGTGTCTAAGTCTTTGGTGGTTTTGTCTTTAAATTCGTTAAATTCTTGAGACAACTTTTGAATTTCTCCTCGAATTCCTAATTCTACTTTGTTAATCTTGTCTGCAATCCAAATTCTGAATTCGATTTCTGACATCTCAGCTAGTTGTTTATGAATGGGATCTTCAATTGCATCTGCCATATCTTTCCTTGGGGGGGTTGATCTATTCTGGTTATTCACATTACCAGAGTTTTTCCACTGATTCCGCCCCATGGTTGTTTTACTCCCTCTGATTTTTTCCCCTGGGGCTTTGTTGAGGGCCTATACAGTGTTGTGGCCTGAGAAACTGGGGCCCTGTCTGGTGTGGTGGGGCTAAGTGGTTCTGTCTTGTTTTCAGCTGGTTTCTGTTCCACCCTAGTAAAATAGATACTGTGGATTGAAGTCTCAGCTGTGGAGAAATATCAGCAATTAAGTCACCCCGCACCCCACCGGCAAACAATTGGAAAAGAAATATCAAACCTTCCTACCACCGTGCACCCAGGGCACCACCTGATTTGTCCTCAGGTGATTGGTTCAGTTCAAAAAGGTCCAAATCAATTGTCTCAGTCTGCACCTGTCTCAGGTGAGAGAGTTTAAGAGGTCTCTGGGAACTGGATCACAGGGGTCTGGTGACTACTCTGGTGTGGCTTGCTCCAGTGCTGTGTGGAGTCAGGAGAAGCCACCCAGCCAATAAATCAGTCTGGGAAGGTTGCTGCCTCCTTCCCCACCTTGCACCACTTCACACCCTGTCACTGATAGCCCTGCAGTTGGCTGACCCAGTTGCCTGTAGTGAATCAGAACTCCAGGAGTTTGTACCTGCCTGAATCACAAGGAAGTCTGCCAGGCCACTGCGCTCTGCCTCTCTCTAGCAGGAGGAGGTGAGGCCTGACAACCTCGGGCGCTTGATGAAGGTTGAGGGGTTTTCACTCAGGTCCAGTCTCGCCCCTAATTAATGTTACTGACAGAACAGAACAGAACAACTCTGCGGTTCCCCTGCAGAAGAGAAGCTGAATTGAGTTCCAAATCAGCTTGTCTTTGCTCTTGTATTGTCTATAGGGTGAGGATCCCCTGAGGGCCAGGTGCGTCTTAGGTTTAGTGAAGTGGACGTCTGGGTCAGCCCCGCCCTGGGAGTTTCCCCGGTTTGCAAGTTGGAGTTGCCTCAGGCAAACTCAGATTCTCTGGTTGCCCAGGGAGACAGGGGGTGTGGCTTCAGAATATTTGGTAGTGAGCCGTATTGCTAGCAAAAGACCGCTGCTGCTTTATGGCTCAGGCAACCGCTGCTCTGGTGTAGCTCCCCTCCAGCCAACCATCCTCTGTCCTCTCTCTGCTCCCGTACCCCAGAGTCTGCACCAACCGGCTGCAGCCCAGCACTGTCTACACCCCTTGAGCAATCGCTCAAGAGTCTGGACCCCTGGGGGGCAGGCCTCCAGACCTTGGAGCGAGAGCAGAGGAGAGTGCAGGGAGCGCTGAAAGCCTGGGGTTGTGGGCAGAGAACAGACACAGCTTTACACAGTTTTATGCCTGGCAGTATTGTCACCAAATGACGGCTGTCGCACTGTGCCTCAGGGAACTGCCACTCCGGTGCAGTCCCCTCTCCGCCGACTGACCAGGACTGGCCTCAAGACCCCAGTGTGAGCGAAGGGGAACACTGGGAGCTCAGAATTCCACGTAGAGACTATATACAGTTTATACAGTTTTATGCCTGGCAGGAGGACACCATGGCACCCTAGTAGGGGAAGTAGGTCCAGTTTTTAGAGGGTCTCTCCCGTGGAGTGTAGTGGGAGGACCTTTGAACTCTGCCCGGTTGTTTGTGGGGCACTCTGAGCCGTTCTCATGGGGGAGGGGGACTCCTGTCCGCTTGGTGATGGATTTTGTACCTTTTGTTTGTATCCTTGTGGTCGCAGCTCGCCTCAGCAGGGTTGACGTGCGTACTACAACCTTCTCTCTTAGTGCAGCTTAAATCCACCAGGTTACTTGCTGAATTTTTGTCCTTTAACTCCTTCTGGACGGGAGCCTCTGTGGAAAGCTGGCTTCAGTCAGCCATCTTGTCTCCTCCACCCCCCACTTTCTGTTTGCTAGTCTCTTAGGCTCTGGACCTCTGCTTCCTTTTCCCATCCCCACATATACCCTGTTTCCCCGAAAATAAGACCTACTTATAGGAAAGATAAGATATCCCCTGAAAATAAGACCTACCGCATCTTTGGGAGCACACCTTAAAGTAAGACACTGTCTTATTTTCGGGGAAACAGGGTACATTGTCCTCCAAGGATGGCATCTTTTCCTGATGCATTTCTATTCCGGGTTTTCTATAGCTTCCTCTGTAGTAAGGAGGATAACATGAAATAGATATGCAAATTCTATTCTACTGATATGTTTTTCAAACATGTATGGTTCATTATTTAACTTCAAGTTACAATTTTAAGTTACAATTAAGCTTTTGAATACTTGTCAGTACAATACATTCAGGAAAATCCAGACAAATGCAAAAGTAAGGACTATAAGACAAAATATATTTTAGGAAGGGCTTCAAATGCAATAGCCAAGATGCAAAGGATAACAAAGTATACCCCTTTCTTTTAACCAAAGGCAAGGGAAGGAGAATGATCAATAAACATCGAATAGGGAAGATCTTCCTAGCATAAAGGATCTGTAGTGAAAGGATCCACAATAAATCATAACCAAAGGCAAAAGCACCTTATGCACCTTTGTGAAATGAATTCTGATACAATGCTATCTACCTGGGGTGATACATCTTCCTTACCTACAAAGAGCCTATATCTAGACAACACTTCGGGCTCTTGTTCTCTCAGAACTGACACATTCCAAGACAGCTCCTAGTTGCACTCATTGTTCTGTGAGTTTATCAACAAAAAATTATTTCACTTCTTATGTTTTCTTGCTCCTGATAATAAAAACTGCCTCTTTTCTGAACAGTCCTGTGTGGTATCTGCATACTGTATTTTACATGAGTTTGGGTTAGACTGACTCAGATGCCTCCTAAAGGGATTAGTTAGATCTGACTCAGATGAAAGGTGGCCCCAACTCCCAGACTGCCTCCAGGAGTAAAGAGGTGTTAAAAGCTGTACTGGAAGAGATGAGGAGAGTATCAAAGCCGGAGAAGACAGATGTTGCCAATAGCTCCAGGGGTTGTTGGTTAGGGAAAGCGCCTTTGGGCACACAGGATTTACTGAGGGGGTGCCCTGCAGTAAATCCCATAAGAGAATGAGGGAAGAAGAATTGTATGGGGAAAAAAAAAAAAAAGAACAAACTTGATGTATTAGTGAGAGTTCTCCAGAGAACAAACCAAGAGTGTGTGTGTGTGTGTGTGTGTGTGTGTATCTATGTATCTATTGATGATCTCTAAATACACACATATGGGGGGCAAGAGGTATTATAAATTAGAATTAGATAAACATAGAGATATATGAGAATACAACTAAAGATATAAATAGATACAAATATCTATAAATATAAAGATACAGGCAGGCCAGTGGTATGGTTTGAAGTCTGAGAACTGAGAACTAGTAGTGTCTCTTTCCAGTCTGATTTGAAGGCCTGAGACCCAGAGTGCTGAGGGTAGAAGAAGCTTGAAGTCCCGGCTCAGTAGTCAGGTAGACAGAAAATTCATACATCCTCAGCTTTTTTGTCCTATTCAGGCCCTCCTCAGATTGAATGATACACCCACTTTGGGGAGGATTTATCTGCTTTACTCAGTCTCCAAACTCATATGCTGATCTCTTCTAGAAACATTCTCACAGATGTACACAAAAGTAATGTTCAGCCAAACATCTGGGCAACCCAGTCAAGTGGAAATGTAAAATTTAACCATCATGCTTATCATCTTGGTTAAAGTGTTATCGACCAGGGGCTTGGAAGCATAAGTGTCAAGACAGAATCATTCCCACGTGAGACAAGCTTGGATTGTGCTCCCCCACATCACTCAGTCATTGTCACTAACTGCCCCTGAATTGGGAAGTCAGCGTGTAACTCCCAGTTGTAACATAACTTCATTAGCCAAGGGCAGTTCTCCATAGAAGGAGGGTAGCTCTGAGTCATCAGCAGCCAAAATTCACATGGCTTGAGGATGGGCAAACCAGCCTGTCTAAGGGATCGCATACTTTCCCTATGAGAAACTGAAATTCCTTCTGTGACTGGCCTCAGATGTCCCTCACTATGCCTTTCTCATTGCAGCCCTTAGGTAAATGAAATAGCATATGGGACTGTGTTGACCTCACTACTGGGACTCAGATTTCCTTTCCTCTTAATGCTGAGTAACATTCCATCGTACATGTGTGTATATGTGTCTATGTGCATGTATTTATACTGCATTTTGTTTATCCTTTCCTTTGTCAATCGATGCTAGGTTGCCTTTTTTCTGTTGTGAATAATGCTATGAACATGGGTATACAGATATCTCTGTGAGACTCTGTTTTCAGTTCTTTGGGGTATATGCTCAGAAGTGAAGTTTCTGGCTGATATGTATGATGATTTTATTTCTAATATTCTAAATAATTGTTACACTGTTTTCAACCTGTGGTTCTCAACCTGTGGGTCATGACCCACAGGAACTGTATTAAAGGGCTGTGGCATTAGGAAGGTTGAGAACCCCTTGGTTTACCTTATTGGCTATACCATTTCACATTCCCACCAACGCTGTATAAGAGTTCCAATTTCAATTTCTCCACTTCCTTGCTAACAAGTTGTTTTCTGTTTGGTTGGAGTTTTTTAAAAACAATATTTATCTTAATTGGATATGAGGTGGCATCTCATTATGATTTTGATTTGAACTAACTAGCTTTTGACATAAGTCCTTCCCTAAATAATTGAAGCTAATTTTCAAAGGAGTGAAAATAGTAAGAATAGTTTTATTCCCCTGAAATGGGGTAGACTTCAACATATTCATGTTAGTTAATGGAACATTTTACATGCATTTGTTTATTTTAGACTTCAGAGGTGATGATGAGGCTGACATCTGAAGAACAGTATCCCTATTTTGTTTTAAATATTTTCTCCTTGTAAGTATTTAACATAAGCTTCAGTGATATGTGAGATGCTAGAGAGATAGTTGTTGAGTCTAAATCATTTTTATTTATCCCCATTCTCTTCCTTCTCTCTCCCTCCCCCACCCCCACCCTTGTTTATAATTTTTTGACTGTGATTGAATCAGAAAATCACTTTTCAACAGGGAAGTAACTTGGGGAGCAAGGTATTCTGATCCAGAGCATTCTTGACCAGTCCTTTCTGATTGAATCCCAGGGACTCTCCCACGCCTAGAATAACTGAGAACAGAGGACAGGCCATCAAAAGAGTCATGTTAGTGAGGACCTTAATAGACTCAAAACAGCACTCCAGTGATCCTTCTTATACCAGCAAGACTATAGGAATACCGGCTTGGTTCCTAGTTCCCACCATGCTATGTATTCTTTTATAAATCTTTCGACTTATAAATGTTTGCTAGTCACTGAAGAGTTAAACTACATAATTTCTTAGTTTTTGAAAATTCAAAAATTCTATGTCACCCGGTATTCCAGTAAAATATATCATGCTGAAATTGCCCCAAATAAGGCCTATTCTAAATGAAGAAAGCATGTACATCATTAAAAATGATGAAACACATTTTCCTTCCTTCAACATACATTTCAACATACATTTCCTTCCTGCTCTTCCTGGCAGAGCTCATAACACAAAATCCCAAAATATGGAAGGATATGTGTATGATAAGCCACATCACTTTAGATAATGCCACAACAAAAAAGCAACAGATATGCTAATAGCAATTTCCTTTAATGTTGGGCCCACACACACACACAATGCACTATCTGTTCAAAGTATTTCTTCCAAGTGTGAGAATAGCAGCAATACTATTTTCACCTTGGATGACTCCCCCTCATCCTGCATTTTATCATGGCAGGTGGCAGACTGTGTTCTGATCTAACCTATCTCAAGATATGTGTCACTTTCCATGACACTAAAACAAAGCAGGGCTTTGTCATAGTTTATAGAGACTTGGAAAGGATCTGTTTCTTATCTTCTCCACTTTGTCAATCTGCCATTCCTTTTCTGCCTTAGTTTAACCTTGTCCATTGCAAGTCCCAGACAGAAGTACATGGCTCATGATCAACATGAGAGGATATTTAAATGATTCAAATTAAATGGCAAAATAAAAACGTGATTTCACGAGCTTTCATTGAATATGTGTTATTTCCCAGGTTCTCTACCAAGCTAAGTAGGGGATGGAGATGAGCAAACTTTTTACCATTCCTAGGCAAAGCTAGTGGACTGGCAGAAGAGACAGATACTTTGTAGCCAAGATGGATTATTTCTTCACTGAATCTGTTTCCTGGTCTTCTTCTCCACAGAACAGGGTTTCATTTCCTAGCTCATCTTCAGCTAGTTGTGGCTATATGAGTAACTATTGCAGGTTGGAGTGGGTGGAATAAAGGGATACCACATTCAGACCTGGCTCATAAATCCTGTACAAACCTGTTGTGTCTTTCTTTTATTCCATCTGCCAAATCGATACCGAGGTGTAGACAATTTTTGGAATCCATATGTTAAATATGGCACAGCCTATATCAACCTAGCCCTCTGAGTGACCATGTTAAGACACATGCCCTAACCCCAGTGCTCCCCTGGCCCACTGAACTTTACATGAGCAAGAAATAAACTTTCATTGTGTCATGCCATCAAGATTGTAAGTTTTGTCTCTGAAAATAACTAAGTTTTCCTTTAAATGCTACAAACGACATAAATAACTTTATTGACCAATGAACCATTTGCAATAATAATCCAAAGTGCTGTTTGAAGAACAGGTATTAAATCATTTAGTATGAGGGCAGCTTAATTTTTTATTGCCTACTTTTCTTCCTAGCAGAGCTCATAACACAAAATCCCAAAATGTGGCACCTTGGCATGCTGAGCACTTTCAACGGAGGAAATTGAAAGGGCCTCAAAAGAAGGATTTCTCTAACCTTTTCCTTCCCACAGATCTCTCACCCCTGTTTCTCTCCTGAAGTGAATCACAGAAACCAGAATTTTTCTTTCTCAAGATGGATCATAGAAACTATAACCCCTATTCTGCAAACAAACCAAAAAAAAAAAAAAAAAAAACCCATAATATAAAAAGGTTGCTCTATCCCATTTCCCTTTTCCCTTGAAGCCTCTCATTCCACAGGATTCCTGCCAAGACCCACAACTGAGAGGAAAGACCACTATCTAGAAAGGCTGAAAAGAATCTGAACAGACGGGCCTTGCTGGGTTCCCCCTGTCAGTCTATTACTCTGAGCTGAGCTCATACCCTTTTGTTCAATCACATTTAAATACCCCCATCCATTCTTTGTCAACCATACGCATAGAAACAGAGTTTCCTCTGTTTTTCAAGGATCCCATGTCACATAAAACTTTAATTAAATAAATATGTTATGCTTTTCGCTTATTAATTAGCTTTTCATTATAAATGTGTTGACCATGACCCTTATGAGTAGTAAAAAGTGGTATCACACCTTTCTGCCCTTCACTACAAACTATATTGATAGAGAAGTTAGGAAAAAAATCCTACAAGTTGTAAATTATGTATCAAGGGTTCAAAACCTTCCGAATACAGTAGAATCAGCCAACACAAGACATCATAAACTTTCACAGGGTGTAGAAAAGAGTAAGAGATAGGTCGGTGGAGCCCTAGTGGTGGGATTTTTCATACACCACCAAGAAATAGTCATCTCCTAAAGGAGAGGATCAAACCCTGTCTGAAAATTGCTCTAAATGGAACTGAGAATGAATAAAACATGAGAACTTGGGAAAATGGAAAGAGACAACATGGAAACTTTCCAAAAGGTGCACAAATGCTAGTTCTCTGCAATAAGCATCATTTAAAAGAAAGAAGAAAACTCTGGATGGCACTATGTGTTCTGCTTGGTACTAGATAGTGGCTAGTAAAAAGAATTTAGAAAATAAGTACTGGTGATAGAAGTCATTCTGAACCAGGTTAGTATATAAATCAGAGGTATCAACATTAAAGAAACTGTCATGTTAAGCCCCAAAACAAGTCTTAACAAATTTTTAAAGATGAAAATCATATCAAGGGTCTTTTCAGACCATAGCTGAATAAAACGATAAATCAATTCTAAGAGGAAACCTCAAACTACACAAATACATGAAAATTAAAAGATATGCTGCTGAATGATCTTTGGGAATATGATGAAAACAAAACAGAAATTCAAAGACAATTTGACTTTAATGACTAAAGTAACCCGAGCTACCAAACTCTGACAGATATAGTAACACCAAAGGTAAGGCAGAATTTATAGCTTTGAATACCTACATTCAAAAGACAGAAGGATTTCAAGTTAAAAACCTAACTTCACACCTCAAGGAACTAGGAAAACAAGAATAAGCCAATCCCAAGCTAAAAGACAAGATCAGAGCAGAATTAAATGAAATTGGAATCAAAGAAACAGTACAATGGAACAGTGAAACAAAAAGGTAGTTCTCTGAAAAGAAAAAAAAAATTGGGAGATCACTAGCCAAATTAACCAAGAAAAGAAAGCAAAGAAGTAAAATAAGCTCAATCAGAAATGAAAAGGAGACATCATCCCTGATTTCATAGAAATACACACAAAAGATCATCTGAGATGGCTACTAACAAATCTATGCACACAAATTAGAAAATCTAGAGAAAACAGGTAAAGTCTTGGAAATATGCAACTTCCCAAGCATGAAATAGGAAGAAATAGCATGAAGAGACTAAAAACTAGTAATGAGATTGAATCAATTAATAAAAAAATAATACTGTCCTAACTAAAAAAAAAAAACCCAGGTCCAGATGAAGTCACAGAATTGTATCAGACCATCAAAGAAGAAAGAACTAGTACCAATCCTACTATAATTGTTCCAAAGAGAAGGAAGAAATCTCACAACTCATTCTACAAAGCCAGTGTCACACTGATACCAAAGCCAGGATAGGAAACAAAACAAAACAAAACAAATGAAATGAAACTGCAGACCCATATAGCTAGTAAACATAAATGCAAAAATCTTCAAGAAAATATTAGCAAGGGCGGCGCCTGTGGCTCAGTGAGTGGGGCGCCGGCCCCATGTGCCCAGGGTGGCGGGTTCAGGCCCAGCCCCGGCCAAACTGCAACAAAAAAAATAGCCGGGCATGTGGCGGGCGCCTGTAGTCCCAGCTACTCGGGAGGCTGAGGCAGGAGAATCGCCTAAGCCCAGGAGTTGGAGGTTGCTGTGAGCCGTGTGACGCCACGGCACTCTACTGAGGGAGACACAGTGAGACTCTGTCTCTACAAAAAAAAAAAAAAAGAAAAGAAAATATTAGCAAACTGAATCCAAAAGCACATCAAAGAGAAAATTAACCATAATTGAGTGGGTTTCATCTCAGGCATACAAGGTGGTTCAATGTGCTCAAATCAAAAAATGTGAGCCACCACATAAACAGGATTAAAAACAAAAACCCTATGATTTTTTCCATAGATGCAGAAAAAGAATTTGATAATGTCCAACACCCTTCATAATAAAAATCCTTAACAAATTAGCCACAGAAGAAATAAACCTGAAACTAATAAAAGCCATATATGACAAACTCACAATGTTATATTAAATGGAGAAAGGTTGAAAGCATTCCCCCCTAAGACTCAGAACAAGAAAAGGTTGCCCACTGTCACCATTTCTATGCAACATAGTACTGGATGTCCTAGCCAACGCAATCAGGCAAAAGAAAGAAATAAAGGGAATCTAAATCATGACAGAGAGGTCAAACTATTCCTGTTTGATGATGATATAACTGGCATCTAGAAAACACTAAAGACTACACCAAAAGACTCTTACAACTGAAAAATATAATCAGCAAAGTCTGAGGATAAAAATTCAATGTACACATTCTGGGAGGCTGAGGTAGGTGGATTGCTTGAGCTCAGGAGTTCAAGACCAGCCTGAGCAAGAGTAAGCCCCCATATCTGCTAAAAAAAAAAAAAAATAGAAAAAATTAGCCAGTCATGGTGGTGAATGCTTATAATTCTAGCTATTTGGGAGGCAGAGGCAAGAGGATTGCTTGAATCCAGGAGTTTGAGGTTGCTGGGAGCTATGACACCATAGTACTCTACCCATAGTGACAGAATGAGAGTCAGACTCAAAAAATAAATAAATAAATAAAAAATAAAACTTAATGTATGAAAATCAGTAGCAGGCTGGGCATAGTGGCTCATGGATGTAATCCTAGTTCTTGGGGAGGCTAAGGTGGAAAGTTCTATTGAGCTCGGGAGTTCAAGACCGGCCTTGAGCAAGAGTGAAAACCCATTTCTACTAAAAATAGAAAAATTAGCTGAGAATTATGACAGCTACCTGGGAGGCTAAGGCAGGAGGATATCTTGCACGTAGGAGTTTGAAGTTGCTGTGAGCTAAGCTGACATCACTGCACTGTACCTGGGCAACAGAGTGAGACTCTGTCTCAACCCCTCCCCCAAATCAGGAGCATTTCTACGCACTGATAATAGTTAAGCTGAGAATTAAATCAAGAAATCAATAATAGTGCTTGCTTCAGCAGGACGTATACAGAAATTGGAATGATACAGAGAGGATTAGCATGGCTCCTAAATAAGGATAACACAAATTCATGAAGTATTCCATATTTTAAAAATATATTAAAATAAAATAAAAAAATTTAAATGTAATAACATAATATCTACAAAGAAAATAAAATACTTGGAAATATATTTAACCAATGAGGTGAAAGATCTCTATAAGGAAAACTACAAAACACTGGTGAAAGAAATCATAGACGACACAAACAAATGGAAAAACATCCCAAACCTATGGAAAAAATCAATACTGATAGAATGTTCATACTCCCCAAAGTAATCTACAGAGTCAATGCAATTCCGACTAATGTAATTCTTCACAGAAGTAGGAAAAACATCCTAGATTTCATATAGAATCAAAAAAGAGCCCAAATAGCCATAGCAATTCCTTTCAAAATGAACACATCTGGAGTCATCACATTAACTTGAAATTATACTACAATGCTATAGTAATCAAAACAGCAGAGTACTGATATAAAAATAGACACATACATCATTGTAATGGTATAGAGAACTCAGAAATAAAACCACACGTCTACAACTAACTAATCTTTAACAAAGCAGAGAAAAATGTACACTGGGGGGAAAGTACCCTATTTAATTAATAGTACTGGGAAAATTGAATAGCCATATGCAAAAGAAGGAAACCAGATCCCTGTCTCTCACAATATATAAACATTAACTCAAGATAGATTAAAGACTTAACTGTAAGACCTGAAACCATAAAACTTCTAGAAAAAAAACCTAGGAAAAACTCTTCTGGACATTTGTGTAGGCAAAGAATTTATGACTAAATAATTTGTGACTAATGTATGACAAAAGCAAATATAGCAACAATAAAAACAAATAAATTGGACTTAATTAAACTAAAAAACTTCTGCACAGCAGAAGAAATAACAAAGTAAATAGAAAAGTCTACGGAATGAGAGACAATATTCACAAACTATAAATCAGACAAAAGACTGATCCCTAGACCCAAGAAAGAACTCAAACAAATTAGCAAGAAAACAATGAATATCCTATCAAAAACGTGGGCAAAACTAATGAACAGACATTTTTCAAAAGATGAGAGACAAATGTCCAATAAACATATTTTTAAAAGCTCAATATCACTAACCACCAGGGAAATACAAATTAAAACAATGAGATGCCACCTTACCCCTGTAGAAATGGCCATTATTAAAAAGTCAAAAAATAATAGATCTTGGTATCTATGTGGATAGGAAAGGAACACACATACACTGCTGTGTGGAAAGTAAATTAGTGTAACATGCATGGAAAACCATATGGAGATTTCTCAAAAACCTCAAAACAGATTTGTCCTTGGATCTAACAATCCCACTATTAGGGATTTACCCAAAGAAAAATAAGTCATTACATCAGAAAGACTCTTTCGCTTTCATGTTTATCACAGCACCATTCACAATTGCAAAGCTATGGAATCAACCTAAGTACCCGTAAACTGATGAATGAGTAAAGAAAATGTGATATACATAAAGCATGGAATACTACTGAGCTATAAAAAAAGAATAGAATAATGTCTTTTGCAGCAACTTCGATGGAACTGTAGATCATTTTCCTACATGAAGCAACTCAGAAACAGAAAACCAAATATTAATAATACATGTTCCTACTAATAAGTGGAAGCTGAGATATGGGTATACGTGGTGATACAGAATGACATAATGGACATTGGAGTATCAAAAGGGGAGGAGGTTTAAGGATGAGAAATTACCTATTGGGTACAATGTACGCTATTTGGGTGATGAGTACACTAAAAGACCAAATGTCACCACTATTTTATTCATCCATGTAACAAGAAACCATTTTCCCCCTAAATCTATTCAAATAAAGTAAAAACTAATAAAATTTTAAAAGAGTGAGAAGTTTTTTAAAAAAAAGGAAGCCCCTCGCTGCTTAAGAAACCAAGAAAGATACTTAATTTAATATTTAACATTTGGGTAGAATGTGTCAATATAATAGTCTAGAAGGAGAAATTTAAAAGATGTAATAATTCAATATAATATTCTTAAAGTTATAAACAAAAAATGCCCTCATGCAGACACCATTAGAGAAGCCATCTAAAAAATAGCAGAGAAATTTTACAGCAGTGAAACTACACTGTATGATACTATAATAATAGATATATGTGATTGTGTATCTGTGCAAAAGCACCGAATGTACAACACCAACAGTGCATGTGTGGGGTGCAGGGTAAATGAAAATCCTCTGCACCTTTCTCTCAACTATACTATGATGTGACTATGTCCCCCATGAAAACCTACTCCTCAAATTCATATGTTGACAGTTATTAGAGGTGAAGCCTTTGGGAGATAATTAGGATTAGACAAGGTCTAAGGGGAGACTCCCTATAATAGGACTAGTGGCTGATGAAAAGGGGAAGAGAGACCTGAGTTGACATGTTCTTGCTCTGTCGCCATATGATGCCTTCTCCCTCGAAATGGCACAGCAAGAAGGCCCTTACCAGATATGGCCCCCAGACCTTGGGTTTCCCAGCCTCCAGAATTGTAAGAAATACATTTCTTTTCTTTATAAATGACCCAGTCTGTAATATTCTGTTACAGCAACAGAAATTATAGCAAAACAGATCCTGAACCTAAGACTGCTCTTAAAAAGAAAACGTAAGTCTATGTGTAGTGTACATGTTAATTAGCTCATTTTAGACACTCCACAAGGTATATTTCAAAACATGTATATTATAAATATACTGTATATAATTTTTATGTCAATGTGTAGAAATAGAGAAAAAATTTCACAAAAAATTAAAAAACAAAATTAGTAGCAAAATTTTCTGTAAAATAATAAAAGAAAAACATCCCATCATAAAGCAGGAAAAAATCTTAACACAACATTTTAATATAACATGAAAATTACAATGAAAACAATCAAACTTTATGAACAATTTTAACCATTAAGAGAGGCCGCAAAGCAGAAATATAAAAACAATTAGGAAAAAGAAGCCTGGATGATGGCCAGTCAAAAGTAAAAAATAATATGATATGAAAAATAAAAATGAAAAAAAATAAAATGATATGAAGTTAAGAAAGAAATGAAAGCAAAAAAAAAATTAAAAATTAAGACAATATATAAAAGAAAACATGAGACAAAATAGTCATTAAAAACATATTAAATGACGAGAGGAATAGAGACTAGAACGGGGAGGGAGAAGAAACTGGTTTAGTAAAAGAGCATTGATACATGTAAAGTAGGCAAAGAATAATCTTTGGATGGGAGGAAGAAAACAAGCACACAGAGAAAATATTTAAAATTTAAATTAAGAAACTTTCCTGAAACAAAGAAAGATTCTAATCTACATAGAGTTAAGAATACACTATATTTTAAAGAAAAGTGACACCTAAAATACAAAAGTATTGAACTTGAATAATAAAGAAAAAATCCTTTGGCCATCCAAAACAAAATCAGGTCCCTCTCAGGTAAATAAAATTAGGCTACACGTCAGACATTAAAGAGATAGTAGAGCAATACCTCAAGCTAAAGGAAAGTATTACCAAGAATTTTGTATTCTGCCATGTAATGATGACTACAGACAATTTATCTTTGCAAAGTTTCAGAAAATATTAACCTATGTGTCTTTTTGAGAAATCTACCAATAATTAGAGAATCTTCAGCAAAAAACAAAACAAAAACTGGTGGTAAGTACTAAGCATATTATCTACAAAATTAAAAAACAGGGTGACAGAAAAAACGCAAATGATCATTTCCAAATATTATTTAAAAAATTAGATGATATTGTGAATGACCTTATACATAGACATTATAAAATGTAAATGGGCTACTAAATAAAATAAGTATTTTGATTAAATCACAAAATAAACCACAATGCTATGTGCTGTACACAAGAGACACATCTAAACCAAATGATTCAGATGGGCTAAAAAGAGTAGACAAAGTATAATAGACTAGTGGAAATCAAAAAACAAAGCAAGGAGCATAATCTTAATAATAAACAAGGTAAACATTGGTGAAAATATATTATATTCATCAAAAAGGAGGTAATATTGCAATATGGTAAAATACTATAACAGTCTAAGTAGAGGCACTCCCCTCACCCAGTTCCCAGAGATACTTACATCCTAATCCCATAAATATGTTACATTACATGCCAAGGAAACTTTGCGAAAGTGATGAAGTATGAATCTTGAAGTGAAAAATTATCCTAAATTATCTGAATTGGCCCACTGTAATCTCAAGTATCCTTATAAAAGGGAAGAAAACTTACTTTGGAAGAGAAATGACATAAAGACAGATCAGAGGTCAGAGAGAAGATTTCACGAGCTTTGAAGTTGTAGAAAGGGGCCCTAAGCCAAAGTATGTAGGTGGATTGTAGAAGGTGGAAAAGGCGAGGACACAGATTCTAACCTATAGCCTCCAGAAAAAAAAAAAAAAAATACTCCTTTTGACACTTCAATTTTTGTCCCATCAGATTTATTTCAGACTTGTAACCTCCAGACCTATGAGAGAATAAATTTGCATTTTTAACCTACTAAATTTGCAGTAATTTATTACAGCTGCAATGGGAAACTAATATAAAACCATTATATCATGAAGAGTCTACAAAACGGGTAGCTAGAAATCGAACATTTTATTCATTCAAAATATATATTTTAAAATTTGAAATATAACAACTATGAAGAAGGGGTAGGCCTCTGGTAAGTTTTGGCTTGTTGAATGTTGTCTGCTATGCAACTTTTTAAATTCTCAGCAATGCACATGTCTATCACTAATGACAGTACTAAAAGATACATATTATCACCATTTCAAGTAGAATGAGTAGGATACTGCTATTTATAAAGGGAAAATAATTTTCCTCAAGAAGTAGCTAGAAATAAGCGGAACTAGATGTTAAACCTTGCTCTGCCTGCTCCAGCCAATATTGTGTATTTTAATTATTCTTCTTTCTTATTCTAGCCTGATGCATAAACACATGAAGGAAAAGAAAAAAAGAAGGAAAAAGAGGATTTAGAGAATAGGAAGTAACATCTTAGTTTCACTGCACATAATCAAATAATCATTTGTCTACTGGAGAAAATGGCAGCCCAACATCAGAAACACTCTTGTGAAGCCATCTTGTGATCAATGCAAGTGATCCAAACCCAGATATTTAACTCACAGCTCCAAAAACCTGACTGAAATAAATCCAGTATATTGTATACTGCTATAAGACTAGTGAAGGTTATTTTATTCACTTACTTGAAGTTGAAATGAATTTCAGTAAGAAAAGAGTGCTTGAAAGAAGAGCAGAAGGGAATATCCCTACCAGGTTTCCCTTCACTCACTGTGGAGGAAGATAGTAAATAAAGAGGGCACGAGAGGACCCCAAGAAAACCTCACTAACACCCCTGGTTCCGCATGCTGAAACTGCACTTGGGAGCAAACCTTAGAATTTTTTCAGCCTCTAATCTGGGTGCTAAATTTCACCTGGCACAGAAAACTCAAGAATAACTATCATTCTAATCCTGATCTCCATAACATCAACTTTTTTAGCTCCTACACAGAAATGAGAAAATTTATCTTTCTGTGCCTGGCTTATTTCACTTAACATGACCTTCAGTTTCAGTGATGTTGCTGCAAATGACAGGATTGCAATCTTGTCTGTGGCCGAATACTATTCCATTTTGTGTATATATCACCTTTAACAAATCCACGTAAGTTGATATTTATAAATATTACTGTGAATATTACTGCAATAAACATAGGGGCAGAAGTATCTCTTTGATCCACTGATTTCTTTCCCTTTGGATAAATACCTTAGTCAAATTGCTGGATTGTATGGTAGTTCTATATTTAGTTTTTTAAAACATCTCCAGAGTGTTTTCAATAATGGATCTACTAATTTATATTCCCACTGTGTATAAGTTCTCCTTTCTCTGTACCCTCCCCAGCATTTATTTTTTGTTTTATTGATACATGTAATAGCCATTCTAACTGGAGTAAGATCTCTTTGTGGTTTTGATTTGCGCCTCCCTGATGTTAGTGATGTTAAGTATTTTTTTATAAACTGTTGGCCATTGGTATGTCTTCTTTTGAGAGGTGGAATAAGCTTTACAAACAACATACAGTAAGAAGAAATGAATTCTAGTGTTTATAGTTCAAGAGGGTGATTATAATTAAGCACAATTAAGCAGAACCTCTGTAAGTTGATTACCCACAGGATTGTAACAAACTGGTCAATATACGGAAATAGTCACATAAGGAACTAGGCCTACTGTACCGAAACGTACATGTGCTGCCTAGTCTATGAAAATTAAGTTAACTTAAGGAGGTGCTCGGTGTAGGAGGGTCGTCAACCTACAGACGTTCTACTGTATATTGTATATTTCAAAGGAGCTAGAAGGGAAGCTTTGAAATGCTCCCAACACGAATAAATGATAAATGTGATGGATAGTCTAAATACCTTCATTTGATCATTGCACATTATATTCATGTATCAAAACATCATATATACCCTATAAATATGCACAAATATCATGCACCAATAAAAATAAATAAATAAATTTTTAAAATTCTGAGGAGTGTTGACTATCTATACCCACAGCCTGCCTGAGGCAGGTCTACATGTGTAGGAGGTGAAATTTGGCTTTTGCCAAGTAACAGAGGGCCTTCAGAAAGGCAGTCATTGATCCTGGGAGCTCTAAGATGTTAAGCAGACCCCATGTAGCAGTTAAAGTGTTGAGCTGCCTCCTTCCAAATGCAGCAATCGCCCTGAAGCTCTAACTTGGCCACAAAAAATTATAATAAATCTAAATATCCCATAAAGGGAAAATAAATAACACATTAAAAATTTATGGTTCTAGAATTTATGCCTACCTCAAATTTTGCCCAACTCCAAAACTTATGCTGTTTACAATATTCTTTATTTTAATCATCCCTATTTCTCCTTTTATTCACACCACATACATTAGAAAAAAAAAAGAAGAAGAGAAGAAAAAACAAGGGCACTTGTACATTCTGAAAGAAAGTATATCTGATCCTAGTTCATGACAATCATTGCCACCCTCCCCCAGATGGAAAGAATAAACAGCAAAAATCACCTGAGATGTGAATAGGGAAAGTGTGAACAATGAGAGTTTTCTGTGTGGGAGTCACTCTTTGATTCTACTATTAAAAAGGGTAGGTTACTTGGGGTAGAGCCAGTGAGGTAACTTATTTGTTCTCATAAAAATCCAATAGTGGGGTAGAGGGGGAGCATATATGGGTTTGAATCCAGGTTCCATCACTAACTGACTAGTCTTGGACAAAAGATTTAATTTAATAGAGCCCCAGTTTTCTCAAATTAAAAATGAGAATAATAACACTTGGTATTATTTTTGGTTTTGGCTAATGTAAGCAAAGATGAACACTTTTTAGAATGATATTAGTAATTTACAGAATTAGCAAAGAACATAGAAATCAAAAACAAAACAAAAATGTGGGCAAATTAGCAAGAGGACCATAGCCTCATCCAGGATTCTTACAAAGCTAATAAATGCCAATAATTTCCAGTAATTTTAAAGCTCAGTTCAAGATATTTTTACTCAGGATTAATGCTAAGTGGTCTGATTTGTTTCACATTCCTTCCATGGCTAGGGCATCTTAATTTACTGTCTAATTGGAAATTATCAGATACGGAAAAGGTAATTCCCTAAAAGGTGCTATTGCAAACAAAAAGAGTAGAACAGATGTTTAATAGGCCAAATAACAAGAGTCTAACACACATTCTCATAAGGTAGTTATAGAGATTAAATAAGAAACTGTCAGCAGAACTCTTAAAACTGAAAGGTAAAATCAGAGAGGGAAGAATAATGGTCTCATGCTCTGTTGAGTTAGAGAACTTAGCCATCCTGACTTTATAAAACCAAAATATGACCCATCCTGTATTGTTTTCAATTAAGAATCTTCTGAGGCACCAGTGTTAGTTTAAAAGTCAGTTCAGCCATTTTCCTTAACTGGATCTGTAAAGAATCAATATGATATACTTTAGTGCTCCTGCTTTGCTTCTTTCAAGAACGACTTTCCCTCTGGCCCTCCCCCTTTCATTGTTTTGCTTTCATGTCCCTTGAAGATTAAAAATAATAAAAAAAGGATTGGCTGATGACAATTCTAGTTGTGGCTGTATCCTTGGAAACCACAGAAAACGGGCTATTTCGGGCTAATCTGTTACTGTGACTTTTCCTGACAACAGCCAAGGATAAATTTTAACTGCTGTTTTTACTCTTAATTCAATTAGAACGTAAAAGATGTTTAAAGCCAAACAGCCCCTCAACTCTCTCCACCTGTTTCTGTTTCTTTGTACGTCTCAGTGGTGAGCGTGTGAGGAGCCAGGAGACAGAGTCAATGCAGATGTAGCTTGCCAGCCTGGGCTCAGCTGCAGCAAGGATGTCTACGTTATTGGGTGAGACTGTGGTGATGTAGAGCCGACAATGCATTCAGACCCCTTGCAGGCAGTTCATGGCCATTGATCCCAGACCAGCCCTGGCCAGTCACCTTTCTTTGGAGGGTAAAGACAACCAAAAGCAAAATCATTTCCTCTCAAGGTATAAGTTCAAAGTCAATAGTATCAAGTTGTTCCAGGCAGAAAATAGGTAACTGTTGCCAAATGCTTGCTGAAACCTATCCTAAATCTAAGACTGAAGTTTGACCTACTTTTCAGAGGTAAAGACCCCAGGTCCTCTCAGGGCTCGCTTATGTTATAGCACAAAGGAGGGGGATAGATGTCTATCAGTCCTCCTGAATTTTTCTTTGCATTTCCATCTGGCCAGAGGGGAAACTGTTTGACTATGTAACTGTGGAAAAGGGGAAAGGAATATAGTTATTTTCTCATTATGAACACATATCATTATTGCTTCCCAACCAGTATCACAAGATGCATTTCAGGCAGGGTCCTTCTATCCACATAGAAAGTTCTAAGAAATACAGATATCTCCTTCACCACCGCATAGCACATGAATTGTGGGCATAAGGCCTAAACAGGGCCCATCTGATGCTCTTAACTGTGGATTTGAATCTCTAGGCTAAGATGTATTCTAAAAGCACAGGTCAGTTCAAGATTAGTCACCTATACTGGTATATGTCATTAAAAGTCAATCAAATGGCAGCAATTATTCATGATCAGAATAACTAAGTGGTGCATATAATCATTGGCCCTGATTCCTATGTCCCTCCATCAGCAGTGACATCGCTCTGAGCCTGTATGCTCCTGCATAGCTTGCTAAGGAGAGTATTCTTATAAGGGATGGCAATAGTGCATTGCCTCCATTACTTCTTTCCCAAGCCTGCTTCACCCACCTCCTCACTAATCCTGAAAAGGGAAGGAAAAAAGAATGCAGAAAATGATGCAAAGAACAGTTTTTTCTTTCATAAGCCTTGTTGTACTACTCAGGTATTGAAAATTTTATCCATATATCTTCAGTAAAAACCAGCCTTCAATCATAAAAAGATACTGGCATGTAGAAATGTTGGAGTAAATTTGTTTTATACAAACTTTCCATTCATCTCTAACTGCCTAGTACAAAATCCTACAAAAAAAGAACAGAAGAAAACACTTTCAAGTACTTTCATGAAGTACAAGAGACTGAAAAGAAGAGAACCAGCATTGCTGCTGAATATTCTTGAGGCCATTGGTAAGAGAGGCTGAATTGGAAATTGACCATTTGATTTCCTATAGGGTTGTCAGATAGTACAGTGACATAAACATTTAGAAAGGCATAAATGTCTCAGGAAATGTACGTGGTTAAATAAACAGCAGTGGGATAAAGTAATAATCACAATGATCCCACTCATAGGAATACATAGTGATGACTAATTTAAAATGAAGTTCTCTTACAGAAATGGATGGGCAGCCTAATAAATTTGTGCTTTAGATTCTTACCTGCTAAAATTCTGTGTTTTGCAGAGACAATACCTAAGCCATCACAATAGGATCCCCTTTATACCTGTGTTACTTCCCAGACTCAGACCTTTTTGACTAAGAGAGTAGTTCTCAACCTTCCTAATGCCGCAGCCCTGTAATACAGTTCCTGTGGGTCATAACCCACAGGTTGAGAACCACTGGACTAAGAGAAAGGTGACACTCAAGAGAGGATTCTGCAGATGTGAAAGAGATTAGAGTAGGGAAATATTCCTAGTAGGCAGAAGTTCAAGTGTTACAACCATTTTCTACTTGGATTAGAAGAAGAGATATGCTGGATTAATGATCCACATAGATACATAACCACATAGTCATATTCTTGGAAGGATCAAGGTTGGCAGATTGTTGACAAGGAGATTTGGGGAAAATACGTCTGAAAGTATCACTTTAAGTGAACCTTGGGACCCACTGCATAATTTTCCCTTGGGAACCTTGGTAACCCAGGCTTTTAAATGATAAGACCTCCTACTCAGAGTCTGTCAACTGTTCCCTATTCCCCAGTTTCCCAGTGAGCTTCTAAAAATGTAGCATAATATATCTGAAAATAAAAATAAAAGGTTATCCCTTTGCCAGTTCTCATCTGGATTCTGTCCTTGCTCAGTGCTAATTCACTAAGAATGGTGACCTACAATCACGGAAGAGCCAATAATTTGGCCTCATTCTAAATAACACTTATGTTGAACTCAAATTCTCTTTATCTGCTATCCATGCTTCTGTTGGCATCATTCAAAAGTTTTATAACATCCTGAACAATGACCTTTCTCATCAAAAAAAAATTATAATAAAATGGATATTAAAAAAGCTAATGCTGACAAGATTCAATTTTTTTCATGTGCCCCATCTTCCAAAAATAGCTTGCATCATAAAATAATAAAGTAGCCTTTTGATAAGTCAGTTGTCATAGCAGCTGGGAAATAACACCTTGAAAATTCAGGGCACTGCTATGGGAGAGATGTATTCAGACATAAGATAAAACATGTGGTGATTTTTTTTTTTTTCTGGAAGCCACAATAAACAAGTCCATGAGTTGAAGAATTCAAGAAGAAATGAAACTTCAAAATATTTCATCTAATATTTTAATATTTTATTTTTGCACATGTTTTACACAAATCAATCTCTTGCTCCTGTAATATTATACTTGATTACTTTTTATTGTGTGCACCATATGTAACAATGTACTCTATTACCATTCTCTAAGTGACTTTCTATTAGGCACTATATCTTCTCTTTCTTTCTAAGTACTTAGTAGAATATGGGAGTCACTCTGTAAATATTTACAGAAATGAGTGCATGAATAAGAAAACAACTAAGTCAATAAATAATAAATAAAACCAAATCATATATTCCCATTTTTCAAATATCCTTATAGGAATTTTACCTTCATTTGTGAACATTCTTACCTGAGGCAGATAATACTTAATGCAGAAGCTTTCACTGATTTTATTATCTACTTTTAGAGAAAAAAATACAAAATACAAATATACCACTAAAGCTTTTATCACTTCACCTTTCACCATCATTTGCTATTGGATAAAAATCTGAATTACCTTGGTATATTCAGAATGCCAGTAATTAAACAACTACATGATTCTAGTACAGTTAGAATGCAATCTACTGCTGCTGGTGTTATACTCTTTTATCTATCTATCTATCTATCTATCTATCTATCATCTATCTATCATCATCTATTGTTGCAACCAGCATGGAGTGAGTATGCAATAACCACATGTCACTATCAAACACACTCTTCTGTGTTACTTGAGGTACCTTTTTCTGCTTCCATAGCCTCTGCCTTCAAGAAGTCCCTTTGCCACTGCAATTTGACATGTCTGGCAAATCAAAATTGAAGTGGACTTTACCTAGCCTTTGGCTGAGCAGAGTTTTAAATTTTTAAAAGGTACAAAACTTGGGAATCCCCCTGGTCTCAAATTGTTTTTAATGAGATGATTTAAGCATGCATTTGAAGTAGGATCAAATTTTAAAGAATCTCTCTGAAAGACCAGAAATCCATCAGTGATCATAATAAAAGGTAGAAGAGCAATCAGACAGAGATACCAGGAAAGCAAGAGACCTAATGATGGCACCCAGGCAACTCAGTTCACCATTGATGCATAATAACCCACACCAAAACGTAGTGGCTTAAAAATATAGCCTTCTATTTAGCTCCTACTTCTGCAGCTCAGCAATTTGGGCTGGTTCTTCTGCCTCACTGGGAGTCAATCGTGTGTCTGTAACTAGCTGTCAGGTTGACTGGTTACTAGATGTTGGATGGCCTGGGAAGTCAGTCCTTCAGCAGACTATCTCGTACTTGTTTACATGGCAACTCTGAGAAGTTCCAAGACAGGTATCACTTGGAACTATCACATAATTCCATTGTGACTCCAAAGCAAGTCACTGTTTAGTGCAAACTTAAGGCAAGAAGAAATGGATTTCAACTCTTGATGGTAGGAGCTGCAATGTCATATAGCAAAGGTTATGTCTGCAGACAGAAGTAGAAAATTATAGTGTTTTTGCAGTCTACTGCCCCAGTGTTCAGAGAGAAAGCTGAATAATTTATAGAGCATGGCTGCCAATCAATGAACAACATTTGAAATGCCTAATTTTAATGAATCTGGAATTTAGTGTACGATGACTCCTGTGTCACCAGATGTTTGACCTTGGATAAGTTACTTAACCTCCCAGAGCTTCTACATTCTCATATGTAAATGGTGATACTGAAAATATTTAAGTAACATGATTACTATGAAGATAAAATGAGTTAATTTATGAGAAAGCGCTTTATAATCTGTAAAACATTGAGTCAAGCATTAGTATAAGCAGTAAAATGTAGGTGTTAAGAGTATCTGCCCTGGAACAGACTGTCCAGGTTTAAATGCAGCGCCTCCCACTGAAAGTCTCTTATCCTTAGGTGAGTTCTTACACTTTCCATGACTTATTTTTCACTCATATGTAAAAGTATTACTATTTTTAGGATAATATTGGGATCAGCAGTGAGGCACTCAGTTAGAATTTGAAGACAAAAAATTCTAAGACCTGCTATAATACCGTATATTCAGGTAACAAGTGGCATTACACAGACTTGGGCAAGTCACTTAAACTTTGTTTGTTTCATGTGTTAAATAATATTTCAACTTGGCTACTAACCAAAGTATAGTGAGAAGTAGTTAACACATAGTTGTTACATTGTTGAGCACTGAGCACAATCTCTTTTAGATAAATCTAGATGTAAGGAAGACTTTACAGCAGTGGTTCTCAACCTGTGGGTCGCAACTCCGTTTTTTTTTTTGTTGTTGTTGTTTTTTGGGGGGTGGTTGTTTGTTTGTTTGTTTGTTTTGCAGTTTTTGGCCAGTTCTGGGTTTGAACCTGCCACCTCTGGCATATGGGGCCGGCGCCCTACTCCTTTGAGCCATAAGTGCTGCCTTAGTCACAACCCCTTTGTAACAATGAAAATACACTGCGGCATTAGGAAGGTTGAGAACCACTGCTTTACTGGAATGTATCCTGCTCTAGGACCTCCAAGAGCTACCAGCTGGCTAACCAATTAAGAGTCTCACAAGTCCTAAAAGTTTTTAGCGATAATGATAAAGCTCTAGTCTGGACAGACCCTGACCCATCTTAGTAAGGGAATTAGTCATTATTAGCCCGTTTTATGCATGATTAAACTGAGGCTTAGAGAATCAAATAAATTGTGCAAAGACACAGAACTAATCAGTGACATCAGTGATATTCCAAACAAATGCTACTTGGTTTCACAGAAAAGGTTGTGGAAACTGTAAAACATATCTTTCATTTTATTTGTGTATCCATTCATCCATTAATTTAGTAATTGTTGAAGAGTCATATTAGCACAGGAAAAAAATTGTGTTTTGTTGCACCGACTTGAGTTTTAATCTCATTTCATTCATCTATATTCACAAACACATTCATGGAATCTGGCTTTATCTATTTATTCAACATGTATTTATTGAACCCGTGTCTTGTTCCCCAGATTTTGATGGGGACCAAACCTACTTGCTGTTTAATGTCAAGAAACCTGAATTGGACCAGGGACTTCTGTTCGTAATTGAGGCAGAGAAAGGTTTAAAAGTAAAAAGCAAAGCCAAGTTTATTATTACATTTACATAGTCAAACATATTTATTACGTTAGATGTATTCTGCCAATCAGTGACTCTTCCCTAATTAAGTTCTGATTAGTCAGAGTTCTTAGCCTTCCTACTCCTTTTCCTTTAACCTATTTCTATATATATGCTGACAACATCTAAGGCATCATCAGTGCCTATTTACCATCTGTCATTCCCTAAATCTAGTGGGTCAGGCCAGCCCATGAATCTTACCTCTGCCTAGTCTCATTCTTTCAACCTCCATTCTCTCCCTTAATTATCATGACCTAATCCAAACCCTTGGCACATTCTGCATGGACTTCTGCAGGATATACAGCTGCATATTGTTTTTCTGTCTCCAGCAACTCCCCTCCATCCTCAGACCATTCTTTGTGAAGCCCCCATTTTTCCTTAGGCTTGAGTTCAAAACCCTCTAGTATCTCCTATCCTCCTGGCAGCCACTCCATAGTTTAATCAACATTTCTCCAGGTGGTAGGAGAAGAATTAGGTTAGCATGTCTCAGGCTAAAGCCTGAATCAGCTCATAACACGTGTAATAAGACTTTAACATTTCATAAACACTGTGACAACAATTCACGCAAAAATCATATTTTTCCAAAACATTATTTTTATTTGAAAATAATGTTTTAATTTATTTACCATGAAGTAAAATTGCTTCTTCAAGAGAAAATGCCAAGTAGTTGCATATACCGTGCTTTTTGCAGATTATCTGGCAAAATGCTGGTGGCCTAATTTGAGAGACACAGACCCATAACTTTTCAACTTGTTGGCATAACAGTTAAGTCTTTCTATGAAACAGACTCGACTTCTCTATTGTTGTCAAATCACCTCAAAGAATCCACCTGTCTATCTTCCTTCATCTATATACCCTGATTATGTTGGGAACTTTTCTACCCATGTCTCTGTTTAAGCTGTGTCTCCAACCTGAACTGCCCATGTCTCTAGAAATGAGTTCTATTTGTCCTTCATAGAGAAATTATAATGTCACCTCCTCTGCTAAGAACAATCGCATTTTCCTGCTTTAGAAAAACTCTAGGTCTCCCTCATTCTTGCATCATCACAAGTTTTCTGCATGATATTCATTGAATTTTTATGGATGTAAATTATTATCATCACAAACGTTGACGTTGATGTCAGTCATTGATGCTATTAATGATATAATGAATATCATATTCACACTTTTCCTCACCCAAGTCATTTTTCAGGATTATAGAAAGTCAGGCATCAACAATAGTACTATATATTATGAGTTCATTAATCTTGCAGATAAAGAAATTAAAACTAAGAGCAATCAAAATGTTTTAGGCAAGATAGCACAGCTATAATGACATCTAAAGTTGATTTCCATATGCTAATGACAGAGCAATCAGGTCTAGGACACTGGACACACCAGTATCATTGCAGAAAGAATGATTTTCGGCTGTGTGAGCATAATGACGGCCGACAGCAATGAGAGAGAAAGACACCATAGTAAAACTTCTATCATGGTTGAAGGAAGAGATGAATTCTCCTTCTAGCTTTGTTTCAGATGTACCATAGTGCTCATGCAAGCCATTTATACTTTTTTCCATTTCTTCTGCTATAAAATGGGATGATGCCCACAGAGTGATGCCCACACTCTGTTACCAGACACAGAGGTTATAAAGGTGAATAATGGAATTAAAGTTGAGAAGAAGACATCAATTTTCTCTGGTAATTTTTCTGGAAGAAAGTGAATTTTTTCCAAGAATAAAGGCACCACTTGCTTTTGGTTATTTGTCAATCTTAACTATACTGAGTTTCAAAGCAATATTGGACATTTGTCTTTTCTTTAATGCTCTCCCAACATTCTCAAAATCTGATAAGAAATATTCCTAAACTAAATGAAGAGGCTGAAATCTCTCTCTTTCAACCTCAGTTATTAAATCTGTACCTGAGCTATCCAATTGCTGTGGACTGAATATTCATGTCTCCCCCACCCCAAGTTCATGTGCTGAAGCCCCTAACCTCTGACCTTATAGTATTTGGAAATAGGACCTTTAGGAGCTAATTAAATTTAGGTAAGGCCATGAGGAACTGAATCATCTGGTGCCTGTATCGTGGACTTCCCTGTCTACAGAACCACGAAAGATAAATTTCTACTGTTCACATCGTTCGCTCAGTCTATGAAATTTTATTATGGTGGTAATTTCAGCTACTGTTCATTTAAGAAAGCATACCATAGAGTAACAAGTAAAAGTATCAAGTCCATTATGATTAATTTAAAAAGTAAGTTATCTGTTAAATTAGTACTCTAGAGCTGTTCATTCATCAAACATTTATTGAGCACATACTATACTTAGACAATGTTGGCTACACCAGAGTATGAATCCTATTACCATGTAGTTTTATCATATACTGAGAGATTGAGGCTCCATTTAAGAAAGTAAGATAAATCAGTACCATGAAATAAACAAACAAAAATTTTAAATGGAGAATTAAGGGGGTAGAGATTCAATAAGAATGAAATGGAAAAGCCCCTCTGAGAAGGTAACATTTAAACTAAGATAACATGTTATACAGAAAAGGAAAGGCTATGCTATGATAACAAGTGCACAAATCTCATAAAATAAACAGAAATTTATTCTCGCTCAGGTCATGTTCCAGTGCATCACATAGCGCTCTTCCAAGTGATTACACACGATATATTTTTAATTCTGTTTATGTGATAAATTGCATTTATTAAACTGTATATATTGAACCATCCTTGCATCCCTAGGATGAATCTCATATGTTCAGGAAAACTGAATAATCATATGCAGAAGAATGATACTAAATCCCTATGTTTCACCAGATACACAAATTAACTAAAGATAGATTAAAGACTTAAATATAAGACATTAAAATAAAAATTAGAAGAAAAAGAGGACAAACTCTTCTAACATTGGTCTAGGGAAAGAATTTATGAGTAAGATGCCAAAGCAAATACAACAACAAAATAAAGAAATGAGACTTAATTGTACTAATAAGTATCTACACAACAAAGGAAATAATCAAAAAATAGACAGCTGGGCACAGTGGCTCACGCCTGTAATCCCAGCACTCTGGGAGACCGAGGTTGGTGGATTGCCTGGTCTCATGGGTTCAAGACCAGCCTGAGCAAGAGTGAGACCCCATCTCTACAAAAGGCCAGACGTTGTGGTGGATGCCTGTAGTCCCAGCTACTCAGGAAGCTGAGGCAAGAGAATCACTTGAGCCTAAGAATTTGAGGTTGCTATGAGCTGTGAGGTTGTTGTATTCACCTGCCATGGCACTCTCCCAAGGGCTACAAAGTGAGACTCTGTCTCAAAAAAAAAAAAAAAAAAAGAAAAGAAAAGAAAAAAGAGAGTAAATACACAATCTACATAATAGGAGAAAAAATTCACAAACTACACATCTGACAAAGAGCTAATATCCAAAATCTACAACAATCTCAAACAGCAAGAAAAAAATAACCCCACAAAAAAGTAGACAAAATACATGACAGACTCTTCTCAAAAGAAGATAGGTAAATAGCCAATAAACATATTAAAAATGTTCAACATCGGGCGGCGCCTGTGGCTCGAGAAGTAGGGCGCCGTTCCCATATGCCGGAGGTGGCGCGTTCAAACCCAGCCCTGGCCAAAAACCACAAAAAAAAAAAAAAAGTTCAACATCAATAATTACCAGGGAAATGCAAATTAAAAACACAATGAGATACCCCTTTACCCCTGTCCACCTAGACATGATTAAAAAGTCAAAAGCCAACAGATTTTGGCATAGCTGTGGTAAAAAGAGAAAGCTAATACACTTTGGTAGGAATGTAAACATATACGACCACTATGGAAAGCAGTATGGAGATCCCACAAAGAACTAAAAGAAGACCTACTATTTGATCCAGCAATCCAAGTAATAGTTATCTACCCAAAGAAAAATAAGTCATTTTATAAAATAACACCTGCACTTGTGTATTTATCACAGTACAATTCATAATAGCAAAGATATGGAATCAACCTAAGTGCCCACCATCTGAGAAGTAGACAAAGAAAATGTGATACACACACACACACACACCATGGAGTACTGCTCAGCCATAAAAAGAAATGAAATAAGGGTTTTTGCAACAACTTGGATAGAACTGTAGGTCATTATCCCAAGTGAAATATCTCAGGAATATAAGAACAGATAACACATGTTCTTACTTATAAGTGGGACCTAAACAAAGAAATAACCCTCTAAACTTTCATTACCTACAAGTATGTCTTCTACAGCATAAAATATTATTGCCTCAGAGTCCTAGTTTTATTATTTTCTGCCAGTAATCAGGGAGTTCAGAATCAAATTATGTCATATTTGGACATGCTGTGTGAGTGTAATGCCATCATCTTGTAGATACTTGTATATTTTACATATATAAAATAACACATGACATTTATATATATGAATAATATTTATATATAACATTTATATCTATGTTGTACATTTGTATACATAGCATATGTATACCTTTATTCACAGGACTTTGAGCTTGATAAAGGTGAAGTTTCATGAATAATAAAAATACAACTAAAGACCCGGGGGGTAGATATGGGACAAACTCTATATGTGCTGTGTTAAAAGTCAGCAATAAATCCAGTCGTACTTAATTGTCATCATCTCTTTAGGACAACTATCATCTCCAATCTCCTTTGCACAGGTTCTTGATTCCTTGTTTCTAACTGTCCACAGTTTGCTTTTCTCAATAATTATATTAAATTAGATAAATTAAAATCTAACCAAACTAATTTTGCATAATATCCCAGTCCATTTGTGCAGAGTCTCTAAAAACCTCTAAGCTATTTCTCTAGGCAGTGGGGTAGCTAATTATTTACCCTCCCAGCAGCCTCCAAGGCACTTCTGATCCTATGTTTAGAACAGAGAATGATTCCATTTGATTAGGAGAAAAAATGCCCACAGCTTTCCTCAGACAACATGAAAATCCCAACTATCCAAGGGACTAAGTAATTTACTCTCCGCAGATTCCTTTGGATCCGGAAATAATGTGCAGTGGTGCATAGGCACATGGTCATTATGCCCCAGATTTCCTCATTTAGGAAATCAATTCTTAAACATCAGGGATATGTAAATTCAATTATTCCTGAACTGCAGAATGATAATCATGCACTGAAATATGTATTAGCATAGCCATGCAGAGCAGGCTTCTCCTCCCCTAGGGTCCTTTGCCACCTGTTGAATTAATTTGGTCTCATCCCTTGACATCCGTCAGGTTCCACATATGACAGGGGCAGACTAACTTAACCTGTTGTCAGAGGAAACTGCAAAGTAATAAGAGAGAGTCACATCTCAGCAGAATACGACAGAAAAGAGGCAAAAACTAGAACAAATGCTTAGCCAACCAGTTACCAGATATCCCTGAACAACACACCTTGGCAAACAAGGACCATTTAAATCTAATTAAGAAGTTTCTCTTCTGGTCCACCAGGGATCTGCACAATGACATAAGAACAGTGGTTAACTGGCACAGTGCTTGCTAAGCCAGCGCTTGGGAATTAAATTCCTTCTTATTGTTCTTTTTAAATGTTTCTGAACCACAGGGAAATTCTGTTTCATGATTCCAGAGGAGCAAAACTAAATTTCAGTCTCAATCTAATTTTAATCTATACATAGAAAAAAACATTTTGTATTTGTCACTCTCTGTCTGAAAATATTTCAAAGGTTTGAGACACTTGTTGTATATTTTATATGTATATTTTATGTTGTATATTTGTATGTATTTTATATATATGTGTAAAATAACATATGACATATATAAGTAATATTTATATATAACATTTATATTGATGTTATACATTTGTATACATGGAAGAGGTGTTAACATAGCCACACAGAACATAACATTTTCTGCCCAAAGAGCTGTCACATGATATACATGTATTTCCAAGCATCTGTCTTTACTCATTTCAGTGATAAAATTTAGTTACCTAATATTCATTTCCCAAATGAAATATTGCTATTGCTTCCCCAACAAAACAAATATCCCTCTTATCACCTTCTTCCCTAGCTCATCAATTGCAAGGTGCCTCCCTTTGACCAAAGATGAAACCCACCTCAAAAGCTACTTCTGGACTGAGGTTGTTGAGTGATGGTAGAAACAGGAGAGCTAGTCATCCCAAATGTGATTGGGAAGAATCTCTATGAATGCACATATATTATTTAATACTTAACTCCACCATATTCTCCTCCAGACATCTACTCTAATAGCCTGTGAATATCTGTCACAGCTCTTAGCATACTATTTGATTTTGTCTAGTTATGTTGTAGGGTTCCTCACTAAAAATGTGAACTTCTTAAGTTAAGAAATAGCATTTCTATCACTCTTTGTATTCCACAAGACTAGCACATATAAGGTGTGAAATAAATGAATAGATATTTTCAAAATGAATGAATTAAGAAACTAAATTTTTATTTGATGAAAATAATAAAACATTTGTCCATGAACTTCATCATTTTAGCCTCTTACAAAATATAAATGTAATGTCATCTTCATTTGACAGAGAAGAGTGTCAAACTTCATTTAGGTTGGTTTCTGATAAAAAGTAAGGTTCTTAGGCCTCTTGCAACTTTTCTGTGTTTTTTTCTTTTGTCATATCTCATAATAATACTAGTATTAAACTATTTTGCTTTTGCAACACATCAGCACTTATTTTCTTTTCTCCTTCCTTCCATTAGAGCTGCAATTCTCCTAGCTATAGCCCCTACTATAAGGGCTTTCTATGCACTGTGTTATTCCTATATTCAAGCATCATCTGGTTTGTGCGGTCAGGTTCTCATATACTCCTTCAGATATCTTCATTTCTGACAAATTCATTCATTTTACAAATACTAGGGAATGTCTGTGTAATGGAGGCTGTGCTTTCCAAACACATAAATAAACATTTTCTATTTTAAGTTTTGTCTGCATTTTCTTCCCTAAGCGAGGGAAATTGTGAGCAAGAAGTACATCTAAAAGAGAGTTTAAAAATAGTTTTCTTGTCTAAAACATGCATAAGAGTTTATAGCAAAAGAATGGATGCAATAGCAAGGCATTACTGCAAGAGGGAGGAAATTTTTCTAAGTTCCTGTATCTCTCTTGTAAATATATCCAAAGAAAATATTGATGGATAAGTTCATGAAGAGTTTTTTACTCAATCCCTTGGGTGAGGAGAAAGAGTATATTCTGGAGAAGAAATAGAAAACCCAAACTGGTCCTTCCTAGCTTGCAGAATTGTGGGAACATTTAAGAGGAAATGAATTGTAGGCGTAGGTATAAATATTGGAATTATAACACTTCTACAATGAAACAGGAAAATATCTCCTCAATCCTAAAGTAGGTGAAGATTTCTGAGACAGGATTCAAATAGCACTCACTAGAAAAGAAAAAAAAAGAGAGAGAGAGAGAAATTGATAAAGTAGTCACACAGAAAGGGTCCTCGCTAGGTCATGAGGCCTCCCTTGCTTCCCTGTAGCTTTGAGACCCTGAGAGTTCCTGAGTGACTTTTGATCAGACAGTACCACGGCTGAAATGCAGTGGCTTCTTGTTTTGAGATAATCTGAGATATAGATGAGCTCAGTGTGAGTTTACAGAGATGGCCAAGAGCAAAGGCCTTTGCAACACCTGGGAGTGATTTGGGATTAGTTTAGAAGAGAAAATTACTGATCTCTTATTGAGAAGGATAACCTCCAGTTATAGCAAAGGCTTCAGCGGCAAACACCAGTGGAACACTCAGCAATGGGACAGGACATACTTTAAAAGCCACCAGTCCAGTGAGTAGCCTAGACCAGACTCTTCAAGGCAACAGTCAAGGAGGGCCCAGACAACACCAGACAAATATGGGCCATTCGTGCCACATATATGCAAACAACTTAGTAAAAAGGACAGGGAGAAGGTATGGACCTCAGAAAATACAGAGAAATTTAAATCGTGTGCTTAGACAGAGATAAAAGGATGACATAAAACATACTTTTTGCCCATTTGCTTCCTCAGATAGCTAGCTATTTAGAAGCAAGAGCCACCAGGTTCAAGCCACTGATCTTCGGTTCACCAGCAGCATTACCCAAATCATTCATACCCTTTCTCCAAGCTTCAGTTTCCTCATCTAATCAATGGGGATTACATTAGTGTCTACAATAATGAGTTATGCAATAACATATCCCTGTTATATACTATGTTCAATGCATGCCCATCATTAAATATTCCGCCATACCATGGCAAGTTTACAATGGTGAGAATTAAAATCAGGTTGGATGGTTTGAGAGGTGTCCGAAAGAAAGTAGCCACCATATACTGGAGGGCATGTTAGAATTGATGACTGGTTCTTATGAAGGAGATGGAAGCCAGATCATAAAAAGCCTTGTGTGTCAGATGACTCTTACTTTACTATGTGTACATTGATTTGGAAGAATATGAAGAGAAATGGAAGTCTTAATTAAGCATTTGGCATTTGGAAAAGACAACTGGCTAGTATGTAGAGCTGTGTTTTCCAAATGGTAGGTTTGAATCAATGTAGTAGGTCCTGATCAGCACATTCTAAAAAATTAAATAGAATGAATGGTATGAGATTGCCTACATCAAATTGGATCATACATTGTAGGGTTAAATATTACTTTGAAAAATTGTGTTTCTGTACATATTACCAGTGTGTGTGCACACGCGCACGCACATACGTGCGTATGTAGGTGTGCATATTAATGCTTCATTAAAGTGTAAAATGTATTTCTTAATATAAATCAGAGACAGGAAAAGAGAACGGATTGTAGAGACAAGTATGGTGATGAGGAGACTAGTTAGGAAGTGCTTACCATGTTTGCATGTGAAAAAATAGATTTATCTTGGTTTGGTTTTAATTGAATTAAAAGAAACATTTTACTTTGAGCTTTATTTTTTTTACAGTCCAGCACCAGCTTTAAAGTGCTTGAATTTGCAATTCTATTCTACATCAATCAATAGTTCCTAAGACATGAAACTTCAGTCCACATATAAATGTGCCTTTCCCCTTTGATGTTTACACAATCATTATTCTTACATACCTAAAATATTTAGACAACACAACATAGGAGGGCTAAGCCTCATATTTTGCTTCTTTCTCCTATTCTACCAGCTGCGTGACCTTGGGCAACACATTCAGCTTCCTCTGAAACTTAAATGAGGAGACTGAACAGTATGATCTGTTAGGTTTCTTACAACCCTTGATAACATGCAATTCTACTTGGCCAGTTTGTTCATGAACACAGAATTTATTTTTGTGAGGTTTGGGATTAGAACTCAGTGTATTTGTGTTGCTAACCTATGACATCAATCAAGAGAGGCAACCATTACTGCATATCACACAAAGAAGAATAATTGTAACAATCACGCATCACAAGAAGTGTTCCCAGCCTGGTGACTCAGTCCTCAAATCTCTGCTTGCAATACTATTCTGCATGTAATGTACTTCATTATGTGTCATATACCCCTACTGGATGATAATTTTGTTGAAAAGAGAAAAAATTCTTAGCCTTTGAATAGTCACTATATCCAACATAATGGTGTTTTTACAGTAGAAACATCTATAATTCCACATTAAATAAAATGATGGAATTTGCTTCCAGCTCTAAATCTCCACATAATTGAGAAGCTAGATTTTTAAAAGTCTACTACTAAAGAGTAACCAAGAAAGCTAAAATTTGAGGGAATTGAGCTGTTAGTAAAGGGAACTGCATTTCTATGAGCCTAAAATTCTCTTCAGTGTTTCCCCTAAAAATTCCCCTCTAGGGATTTCTACTAGATGACAAACAAGAATCCAAGAAGCCCAGAACAGAGTAGCAGTCGATTGGCTGAGATGCTATGTGCAGCTTTTGGTGAACTAAAAATATAGAGAATATAAATAAAGAGAGTTCAAGGTGTGACAAGAAGAGTTTTGCTGTATCCTGCAGACTTTTAGTCATATCTCTTAATATGTTTTACCACAAAAGTAAAAGCAAACTGTGAAGAGAAAGACCCTTATCAATCCTGAAATCTGACTGGAATTAGTTCTGGTTAAAACTTCTTAACAAATGCAAGACAAAGAAATTCCTTAATATGATAAAGTATACCTACGAAAATAAATAAACAGATAAAATAAAGCAAAACTAAACTATAACAAACATTTTCAGTGGTAAAATACTTAAAGATTTCTTATGATCAAAATGAGTCAAAAATGTTATATCTTACTACTCTGTTCAATATTATGCCTGAGGTCCTGGCCAGTACTATAAAGTAAAAGTGTGTGCATACGTGTGAATTCAAAAGAAAGACCTAAAATGATCATTATTTTAGTACAACATAGTTACATAGAGAAGGAAATATTTAAATATATATAAATAATTTTGGCTATAAGTGCATATAGCTAAGTCGATGTTTACAAAGTCAACATAAATGTTTGCTTATATAAACTAGCAATAGACAACTAGAAAACAAAAATTTTTTAATGTTATTTACTGTAACATCTAAAATGTCATATCTATGACTCGATCAATAGAAAAGCATGCAATATTGTAGCCAGAATCTCTGTCTCTGCCTAGTCCTTGGTCTTGGAGATTTAAATTATGAATCCACGGACCACAGTGAGTAAAGGACAGATTTTATTGATAGATACGGGGAGAAGAAAAGACAGAGCCTTGGGTTAGCTAAAGGTGGGGTTCACTAGCGGGTAGCCCATGTGGGTCTTCTGCTTATGGGTTCATATATAGCTTTCCCTACCATGCAGGCACAGGCTTGGGGAGATGGAATTTAACAACAATTTGGTGCCAGGGGTCTGAGGGGAGAAGTTAATTTCAAAGCTTCCTTGTGTAGGAATGTGGTTTTGTTTTGATTAGGGTGTGTTCTCTGCTCCAGCAGTGGCAGCTGAGGTGAGACGTTAATCAGAATGACTCATGGACCTGTTCAGGCCCAGAAAATGTGGTTGAGCTTAACATAGGTCTAGAAGTGGGGTTCGTGTCCAGTCCTGAGCAAAGGAAACCTGTTGTGGGAAAAGAATTCTCCTAACACTGATAGGAGTGCAGCCATTTTAGAAAATCAGGTCACAAACCAAAACCCCCTCCCTAGATTCCTGGAGTGCCTCAAGGCCAGAGTTCTTGGAAACACTGTATCCATACCCTGACCCTAAGGATATACCCATATCCTGACCACCCACGTGGCACCCCAGGCTCACTGCCCCATACCAGCTATACTGATAAGGGTAGTAACAGCCTTTACAACTAAGTGGGAGTCAGCTAACACCTGGTCAGTCTTCATTCTGCTCTTTCCCTCTATTAAGATCTTTCCTTGTCGGGTGGGAGGCAGGGGGGAGACAAGATGGCTGACTGAAGCCAGCTTTCCACAGAGGCTCCCATCCAGAAGTAGAGTTAAAGGACAGAAATTTAGCAAGTAACCTGGCATTAGAGCTGCGCCAAAAGGGAAGGTTAAAGAACGCACATCAACCATGCTGCTGCAAGCTGTGACCCCAAGGATACAAACAAAAGGTACAAAATCCATCACCAAATAGACAAGAGTCACCTCCCCCATGAGAATAGCTCAGAGTACCCCATAAACAAATGAGCAGAGTTCAAAAGTCCTCCCATTATAATCCACGGGAGAGACCCTCTAAAAACTGGACCTACTTCCCCTACTAGGGTGCCATGCGCTCTCCTGCCAGTCATAAAACTATGTAAAACTTTATATATTCTCTACCTGCAGTTCTGAGCTCCCAGCACTCCCCCCGACTCTCACTCTGAGGTCTGAGGCCTGTCCCCCTGGAGTCCAGATTCTTGGGTGATTTCTCGAGGGGTGTGGACAGGGCCTGAACTGCAGCTGGTCAGTGCTGATTCTGCGGCATGGGTGAGGAGAGTGGTCGGTTAAGAGGGAACCACGCCAGAGCAACAGTGCCCAAAGGCACAGAACAGCAGCCATTTTGGGCAACAATAGGGCTCACCCCTGGATATTCTGGAGTCACACCCCCTGTCTCTCTGGGCAACCAGAGAAGGCCAAGCATCTTCTCAGGTGGCAACCAGCTGAGGAACAGATCTGCCACGGACATGCAAGACCATGAGTAAAGGGTTTGCCTGAGGCAGTACCTGCCTGGGTGGAGCGCAGGGACTAGAAAAGGCATGCTCAGTGCCAGCTGATTCCCAGGGTGGGGCTGACCCAGAGGACTGCTTTACTGAGCCTAAGATGCACCCGACTACCCAGGGGATCATCAGCCTAGAAAAAGGAGGGCACGAGGCTAGAACTGACAGCTAACCATGCTGCGAATACAAACCTGCAGTAGCAAAGCCAGGGCCTGAGGCACAGGTTCTCTGAACTCAAAACAGCTTCTCTTCTGCTGGGGAATTTAGACAGGACAGAAACAAATTCCACAAAGTTGTTCTGTTCTGTCAGTAACATCAATCAGGGACAGGGCTGGAACTGAGTAAAAACCCCCAGCCTCCATCAAGCCCCACCTCCCCCTCCCGGATGGTGGCAGAAAGCAGTGGCCTGGCTGAGGAGACATAGATTGCCTTGTGATTCAAGCAGGTGCAAACCCCTGGAGTATCTGCTTATTGGAGGCACCTGCGTCACAGCCCTGCGGGGTTATCAGTGACTGGGTGTGACAGAGGTGCAAGGGGAAGGAGGCATCAATGTTCCCAGACTAATCTATTTGCTGGGTGGTCGTCCTGACCTCACAAAGCACCGGAGCAAGTCATATTTGAGTTGTCAACAGACCCCTGCGATCTACTTGCCAGAGACCTTTTAAACTCTCCCACCTGAGACAGGTGTTGACTGAGACAATTGATTTGGACATTTTGAACTGAGCCAATTGCCTGAGGACTATCCAAGTGGTGCCTTGGGTGTGTAGTTGTAGGAAGGTTTGATTTTCTTTCTCCAATTGTTGCCTGTGGGGGGCAGGGTGATTTAATTGCTGATATTTTTCCACACTTAAGACTTCAACCCAGACTAACTATTTCACTAGGGTCGGACAGAGACCAGCTGAAAACAAGACATAGCCACTTAGCCCCACCACACCAAACAGGTCCCCAGTTTCTCAGTCCATAGCACTGTATGGGTCCTTGGCAAAGCTCCCGGGGAAAAGTCAAATGGTATAAAATAATCATGGGGAAGAATCAGAGGAAAAACACTGGTAACATGAATAATGACAGTAGATCACCCCCACCAAGGAAAGGTATGGCAGATGCAACTGAAGACCCCATTCATAAACAGATAGCCGAGATGTCCGAAATCAAATTCAGAATTTGGATTGCAAACAAGATGGAATTAGAAATTCAAGGAGCAATTCAAAAGTTGAAATTAGGAGGAAACAAGATGGCTGACTGAAGCCAGCTTTCTACAGAGGCTCCTGTCCAGTAGGAGAGTTAAAGGACAAAAATTCAGCAAGTAACCTGGTGGATTTGAGCTGCACTAAGAGAGAAGGTTGTAGAACGCACGTCAACCCCACTGAGGCGAGCTGCGACCACAAGGATACAAACAAAAGGTACAAAATCCATCACCAAGCGGATGGGAGTCCCCTCCCCCATGAGAACAGCTCAGAGTGCCCCACAAACAATCAGGGAGAGTTCAAAGGTCCTTCCACTACACTCCACGGGAGAGACCCTTTAAAACTGGACCTACCTCCCCTACTAGGGTGCCACGGCGTCCTCCTGCCAGGCATAAAACTGTATAAACTGTATATAGTCTCTACCTGGAATTCTGAGCTCCCAGCACTCCCCTTCACTCACTGAGGTCTGGAGGCCAGTCCTGGTCGACGGACAGGGGACCGCACCGGAGTGGCAGTTCCCTGAGGCACAGAGTGACAGCCATCTTTTGGTGACAATACAGCCAGGCATAAAACTGTGTAGAGCTGTGTGTCTTCTCTGCCCACAGCCGCAGGCTCCCAGCGCTCCCCGTGCTCGCCTCTGCTCTCACTCGAAGGTCTGGAGGCCTGACCCCCAGGGGTCCAGACTCTTGGGCGATTGCTCGAGGGGTGTAGACAGTGCTGGGCTGCAGCCAGTTGATGCAGACTCTGGGATACGGGAGCGGAGAGAGGACCGTTGGCCGGAAGGGTGCTACACAGGAGCAGCGGTTGCCTGAGCCATAAAACAGCAGCCCTCTCTTGATAGCAATATGGCTCACTACCGAATATTCTGAAGCCACACCCCCTGTCTCCCTGGGCAACCAGACTCTGAGTTTGCCTGAGGCAACTCCAACTTGTAAACCAGGGAAACTCCCAGGGTGGGGCTGACCCAGAGGTCCGCTTCACTAAACCTAAGACACACCTGGCCCTCAGGGGATCGTCAGCCTATAGACAATACAAGAGCAAAGACAAGCTGATTTGGAACTCAATTCAGCTTCTCTTCAGCAGGGGAACCACAGAGTTGTTCTGTTCTGTTCTGTCAGTAACATTAATCGGGGCGAGACTGGACCTGAGTGAAAACCCCCAATCTTCATCAAGCGCCCAAGGTTGTCAACCTCACCTCATCCTGCTAGAGAGAGGCAGAGCACAGTGGCCTGGCAGACTTCCTTGTGATTCAGGCAGGTGCAAACTCCTAGAGTACCGATTCACTACAGGCAACTGGGTCAGCCAACTGCAGGGCTATCAGTGACTGGTTGTGACAGTGGGGCAAGGTGGAGAAGGAGGCATCAACCTTCCCAGACTGATCTACTGGCTGGGTGGCTCCTCCTGACTCCACGCAGCACTGGAGCAAGCCACACCAGAATAGTCACCAGACCCCTGTGAAACAGTTCCCAGAGACCTCTTAAACTCTCACCCGGGATAGGTGCAGACTGAGACAATTGATTTGGACTTTTTGAACTGAACCAATCACCTGACGACAAATCAGGTGGTGCCCTGGGTGCACGGTGGTAGGAAGGTTTGATTTTTCTTTTCCAATTGTTTGCCGGTGGTGGGTGGGGTGACTTAATTGCTGATATTTCACCACAGCTGAGACCTCAATCCAGAGTATCTGTTTCACTAGGGTGGAACAGAAACCAGCTGAAAACAAGACAGAACCACTTAGCCCCACCACACCAGACAGGGCCCCAGTTTCTCAGGCCACAACACTATACAGGCCCTCAACAAAGCCCCGGGGGAAAAAAATCAAAGGAGTAAAACAACCCTGGGGTGGAATCAGCGGAAAAACTCTGGTAACATGAATAACCAGAATAGATCAACCCCCACCAAGGAAAGATATGGCAGATGTAATTGAAGATCCCGTTCATAAACAACTGGCTGAGATGTCAGAAATCGAATTCAGAATTTGGATTGCAGAAAGATTAATAAAGTGGAATTAGGAATTCGAGGAGAAATTCAAAAGTTGTCTCAAGAATTTAACGAATTTAAAGACAAAACCACCAAAGACTTAGACACACTGAAGCAAGAATTTGCAGCCCTCAAAGATATGAAAAATACAGTAGAATCCCTCAGCAACAGAATGGAGCAAGCAGAAGAAAGGATTTCTGACATTGACGATAAAGCCTTTGAACACTCCCAAACTCTCAAAGAAGAAGAGAAATGGAGAGAAAAAACGGATCATTGTCACAGAGAGCTCTGGGATAATTTGAAGAAGGCTAATATCCAAATCATTGGAGTTCCAGAAACAGATGAAATGGCCTAGGTGGGCACAGAGGCCCTTCTGCATGAAATTATGAAAGAGAATTTTCCAGACATACCTAGAGATTCTGAAATTCAGATAGCGGACAGCTTCAGAACCCAGCATGACTCAACCCCAATAAGACATCCCCCACGCATATCATAATTAACTTCACAAAAGTTAATATAAAGGAGAAAATTCTGAAAGCAGCCAGACGTAAGAAATCCATTACCTACAAAGGGAAGAATATTAGAATGACTGCAGATCTCTCTGCTGAAACTTTTCAAGCCAGAAGAGGGTGGCCATCAACTTTTAATCTCATAAAGCAAAATAACTTTCAACCCCGGATCCTGTATCCAGCTAAACTGAGTTTCATTTATGATAGAGAAATTAAATACTTTAATGACATTCATATGTTGAAGAAATTTGCCATAACCAAACCAGCTCTTCAGGATATTCTCAGACCTATCCTCCATAATGACCAACCCAATCTTCTACCACAAAAGTAAACTCCCTCATAAACTTTTGATCAAACTCCAACTTCCACAGTGGCAAAAGGATTAAAAATGTCCACTGGACTTTCGAAAAACTTGATACCCAAAATTTTACCAGACTTATCAATATTCTCCATTAATGTGAACGGTTTAAATTGTCCTGTAAAGAGGCACAGGTTAGCTCACTGTATACAAAAACTTTGGCCAGATATTTGTTGCATACAAGAGTCACATCTTATGTTAAAAGACAAATATAGACTCAGGGTGAAAGGATGGTCTTCAGGCAAATGGTAATCAGAAAAAATCAGGTGTTGCAATTCTATTTGTAGACACAATAGGCTTTAAACCAACAAAAGTAAAGAAGTGTAAGAATGGTCACTTCATATTTGTTAGGGGTAATACTCAGTATGATGAGATTTCAATTATTAATATTTATGAACCCAAGCACAATGGGCCTCAATTTATAAGAGAAACTCTAAAAGACATAAGCAACTTGATTTCCTCCAGCTCCATAATAGTTGGAGATTTCAACACTCCTTTGGCAGTGTTGGATAGATCCTCTAATAGGAAGCTGAGCAAAGAAATTTTAGATTTAAACCTAGCCATCCAACATTTGGATTTAGCAGACATCTACAGAACATTTCATCCCAACAAAACTGAATACACATCTTCTTATCAGCTCACGGAACATACTCCAAAATTGATCACATCTTAGGTCACAAGTCTAACCTCAATAAATTTAAAGGAATAGAAATTATTCCTTACAACTTCTCAGACCACCATGGAATAAAAGTCAAACTCAGTAACAAAGGAATCTACATACACATACAAAGACATGGAAGTTAAATAGCCTTATGCTGAATGATAGCTGGGTCATAGATGAGATTAAGAAGGAAATTGCCAAATTTTTGGAACAAAACGACAATGAAGACATGAATTATCAAAACCTCAGGGATACCGCAAAGGCAATCCTAAGAGGGAAATTTATAGCACTACAAGCCTTCCTCAAGAGAACGGAAAGACAGGAAGTTAACAACTTAATGGGACATCTCAAGCAACTAGAAAAGGAAGAACATTCCAACCCCGAACCCAGTAGAAGAAAAGAAATCACCAAAATTAGAGCAGAAGTAAATGAAATTGAAAACAAAAGAATTATACAACAGATCAATAACTTGGGTTTCTGAAAAGGTCAATAAAATAGATAAATAAACCTTTGGCTAACCTAACAAGGAAAAAAAGAGTAAAATCTCTAATTTCATCAATCAGAAACGGCAAAGACAAAATAACAACAGACTCCTCAGGAATTCAAAAAATCCTTAATGAATATTACAAGAAACTTAATGCTCAGAAATATGAAAATCTGAAGGAAATTGACCAATACTTGGAAGCACATCACCTTTCAAGACTTAGCCAGAATCAAGTAGAAATGTTGAACAGGCCAATATCAAGTTCTGAAATAGCATCAACCATAGAAAATCTCCCTAAAAAGAAAAACCGGGACCAGATGGCTTCATGTCAGAATTCTACCAAACCTTTAAAGAGACACTAGTACCTATATTACTCAACCTGTTCCAAAATATAAAAAGAGAAGGAAGAATACTCAGCATGTTCAATGAAGCAAACATCGCCCTGATCCCCAAACCAGGAAAAGACCCAACAAGAAATGAAAATTATAGACCAATATCACTAATGAATATAGATGCAAAAATATTCAACAAGATCCTAACAGAATCCAGCAACACATTAAACAAATTATACATCATGACCAAATCAGTTTTATCCAAGGGTCTCAAGGCTGGTTCAAAATACATAAATCTATAAACATAATTCAGCACATAAACAAATTAAAAAATAAAGACCATATGATTCTCTCAATAGATGCAGAAAAAGCTTTTGATAATATCCAGCATCCCTTCATGATCAGAACACTTAAGAAAATTTGTAAAGAAGGGACATTTCTTAAACTGATAGAGGCTATCTACAGCAAACCACGGCCAATATTGTATTGAATGGAGGTAAATTCAAATCATTTCCACTCAGATCAGGAACCAGACAAGGTTGTCCATTGTCTCCACTGCTCTTTAACATTGTAATGGAAGTTTTAGCCATCACAATTAGGGAAGAAAAGGTGATCAAGGGTATCCATATAGGGTCAGAAGAGATCAAACTTCTGCTCTTCGCAGATGATATGATTGTATATATGGAAAACACCAGGGATTCTACTACAAAACTCATAGAAGATATCAAAAAATACAGCAGCGTCTCAGGTTACAAAATCAACATTTTTAAATCAGTAGCCTTTATACATACCAACAATACTCAAGCTGAAAAAACAGTTAAGGACTCTATTCCATTCACAGTAGTGCCAAAGAAGATGAAATATTTGGGAGTTCATCTAACCAAGGATGTGAAAGATCTCTATACAGAGAACTATGAAACTCTAAGAAAAGAAATAGCTGAAAATGTTAACAAATGGAAAAACTTACCATGCTGTGGCTGGGAAGAATCAACATTGTTAAAATGTCCATATTATCTACAGCAATATGCAATTATAATGCAATGCCTATTAAAGCTGTACCATCATACTTTAAAGAACTTGAAAAAATAATACTTCATTTTATATGGAATCAGAAAAAACCTCGAATAACCAAGACATTACTCAGAAATAAAAACAAAGCAGGAGGAATCACACTACTGGACCTCAGACTGTACTGTAAATCGATAGTGATCAAAACAGCATGGTACTGGCACAAAAACAGAGAGGTAGATGTATGGAACAGAATAGAGAACCAAGAAATGGATCCAGCTACTTACCGTTATTTGATCTTTGACAAGCCATTTGAAAACATTCAGTGGGGAAAAGATTCCCTATTTAGCAAATGGTGCTGGGTGAACTACTGGCAACCTGTACTAGACTGAAACCGGACCCACACTAAGATAGATTCTCACTGGATTAAAGATTTAAACTTAAGACATGAAACTATAAAAATACTAGAAGAGAGTGCAGGGAAAACCCTTGAAGAAATCGGTCTGGGCAGGTATTTTATGAGGAGGACCCCCCGGGCAATTGAAGCAGCTCAAAAATACACTACTGGGACCTGATCAAACTAAAAAGCTTCTGCACAGCCAAGAACACAGTAAGTAAAGCAAGCAAACAGCCCTCAGAATGAGAGAAGATATTTGCAGGTTATGTCTCCGACAAAGGTTTAATAACCAGAATCCACAGAGAACTCAAACGTATAAGCAAGAAAAGAACAAGAAATCCCATCTCAGGCTGGGCAAGGGACTTGAAGAGAATCTTCTCTAAAGAAGACAGGCACATGACCTACAGATATATGAAGAAATGCTCATCATCCTTAATCATCAGAGAAATGCTAATCAAAACTACTTTGAGATATCATCTAACTCCAGTAAGATTAACCCATATCACAAAATCCAAAGACCAGAGATGTTGGCGTGGATGTAGAAAAAAGGGAACACTTCTACACAGCTGTTGGGAATGCAAATTAATACATTCCTTTTGGAAAAATATTTGGAGAATACTTAGAGATCTAAAAATAGATCTGCCATTCAATTCTATAATTCCTCTACTAGGTATATATCCAGAAGACCAAAAATCACATTATAACAAATATATTTGTACCAGAATGTTCATTGCAGCTCAATTCATAATTGCTAAGTCATGGAAAAAGCCCAAGTGCCCATCAATCCACGAATGGATTAATAAATTGTGGTATATGTACACCATGGAATATTATGCAGCCTTAAAAAAGTCTCTTATTATGGAGACTTTACCTCTTTCATGTTTACATGGATGGAGCTGGAACATATTCTTCTTAGTAAAGTATCTCAAGAATGGAAGAAAAAGTATCCAATGTACTCAGCCCTACTATGAAACTAATTTATGGCTTTCATATGAAAGCTATAACCCAGTTATAACCTAAAAATATGGGGAAGATGGAGGGGGAGGGTAGGGAGGGTGGGGAGGATGGGCAGAGGGAGGGTGATTGGTGCAATTACACCTACGGTGCATCTTACAAGGGTTCTTGTGACACTTAGTAAGAATATAAATGTCTTAACACAATAACCAAGATAATACCAGGAAGTTTATATTAACCAGTGTGATGAAAATATGTCAAATGGTCTATAAAACCAGTCTATGGTGCCCCATGTTTATATTAATGTACACAGCTATGATTTAATAGAAAAATAAAAGATCTTTCCTTGTCCTTGGACTGGTGTCCTATCCTTTCTTACAGATCCTCACCACAGTTCTATATAAGACTCTTTCACCTATATCAATATCTCTACATAGAAAACTAAAAATATTTTTATGATAAATTAAAACCCCTAAAAAGAATAGAGTTGTGACACACTTATGAATTAGAAGGTAAAATATTTAAAGATATAAAATATCCCCAATTGTCCTATAGATTAATGCAATCTCAAAAAAAAAAAAGAAAAACAAATTAAACACATGTGTTTACATAAATTTGTATGTTGCTTCTAAAATGTATTTGGAAGTGCAAAAGTCCAAGAAGTGTCAAGATAATCTTGGAGTGAAGAAACAAATTCAAAATACTTAAACTAACAGATATTGTGTCTTATAAAGTTCCAATAATTAAGAATAAAATGGCCTTGGTATATGACTAGACAACAAGCTATAAAAAACAGAAAAGAGTTTGGATCCAGATTAGATGGTTACTTGCTTTATGTAAAAATATGACAGCAATGCATTGGGGGAAATATTCATATCAAAGACCTACATCCTGGTAATGATAACACCTATAAATTATAACAAAAAAGACAAAATACAATACAAAAATGGAGAAGTCTTAAACAGGCACTTCACAAATTAAAGGGCATCTAACTATTCAATAAATAAGTGTGAAAATGTTCAATCTCTTTAGTCAGGTCAAAGAAAAAGTATACTTGATGGTGGTAAACAGGCAAGGAAGATTTTATTTGAGATTATTGTAAAAGAGGTCAAGATTATTGCAATAGGGGAGAAAGATTGAATTCAATTCCACTAAGACAAAAAGCAGGAGTGATTTTAAGCACTGGGGTGAGATAGTGGAAAAGTTTTGGAGGACGTAAGGTGGTGTTTGGCCAGAGCGAGTAGGATATCCCTATTTACTAATTGGTGCTTGTCAAAGTTACCTCCACAGAGACTGGGGGACAGAGGCATCCTTCTTGATTACATTTCAAAGGGATCACTCCCAGGTCCTTCAGAACAACATTTCTGGATTGTACAACTGGCAAGAGACAAGAAGATGTACAACTTAAAGAGGGAAAAATGCCCCCAAGAAAAAGGAGTTTGGGAAATTCTAATCAGGATGAAATCCGTCTAAAATTTAACCAAGCTGAGAGAAATATCAGTCTTCTTGGTCAGTCACCAAAGAAATGAAAAATTAAAACTCTGGAAAGATTGCATTACTGTTTGGTACATAGGAAGGGAACTCTGAGACTTTGTCCCTCCTAAGGGGACAAAGCAGTGGGTGCCTTGCCTTGGTGCTACCTTGAGGGTCGCCTTGCCTGGGAAGAAGGACAAGTGTGGGCCCCCTCTTGGGGCTGCCCTACCTTAATCCTATCTGAACAACCAAATGCCACACCTGGAGGGAAGGAGGATTTGGAAAATGACTTAAAATAAGCTAAGGCTAATTATCATATCATCAACTGTCCCTTAAAGTGGTTCCATGGTAATCTCTTAGCCAGGAGGAACTCTCCACCCAGATGTATAACAGAACCCTAGACCGTAACCAAAGCCTTTTTTGTCTCAACAAGGGGGCTCCCTTGTTGTTTACAGCAAATGTATCTTGCTCTGTAATCCTATCTTTCTCTTTCTCAATAAATTTTGTTTCACGCTTGCCTTCTTTTTGATGGGTCTGGTCATTCTTCTGCCGAGAGCATACCAAGAACCTGAGAACTCAGACAACTGCCTGAACCCCAACATTACGACTTCACTAGAAAGGTGAAAATTTATCTTAATAAATAAGCCAAAAGACTGAAATGTCAAATGCCAACGAGAATATGAAGCAACAAGGAAATTGTTGGCCAGAGTGTAAAATGACAAAAGTACTTTGGGAATACCTACTGAAGCTCAACATGTATGTGCGTGTACTATGGTCATCCAGCATTGCACTTTTGGGTATATTCTAAAGAAATGAGTGTACATATGTACACCATACAGCACTTATCTGTTTCTAGCAAGTCGATAGTCCTAATAGCTGAAACTTAAAAAACAATGCACACATTTTTATGTATCAATAGACAAATTATGGAATATACTAGAAGGAAATATATTGTAATATAAGCAAGTACATTACTTAAACATAGTATTGAATGTAATAATGCAACACAAGAGAATATATGCTATGATTCCATTTATATAAAGTTCATAAACAGTCAAAACTAATTTACGGTGAAAAATTCCGGTTAGTGGTTCACTTTAATGAGAATGAGGGGTCATGATAGAAATGGGCTAAGAGAAACCTTTAAATTGCTTCTAATATTGTATTTATGGTATGGCTGGTTTTTACAAGCAGTGAATGTGTCTACAATTTGTGAAAATTTACCCCTATGATTTGTGCACTGTTTTGTATATATGTGATACCACAAAAATGAAGCTGAGTGAGAATTCCAAAAGATTGGTAGAAGTTGCTGAGTCTTAAATAATTCTTATTCCTACATTGGGGAAAAAACACACATGGGGTGGGCTAAAAGTAGGGAGGCATGTTGTTAACTAGGGACATTCTGGACTCAAATTTTATGTGAAAACAGCCAAAGGTTGTCAGCTCATTTTTATCATAGGCAGGCAGGCCATTTGTGCATTAAAAAAGCACAGTCCTTGAATAATCATCACATTTCTTTGTTTTACAAATGTGAAGCCATCACTCCAACAGTGAAGGTGATGACAGCAGTCACTTTTGTTGTTACTGTTGTTTTATTGTTAGCATTCTAAAATTAGAGGCAAATAACTTGCTGGCGTTGGCGGTTATTGAATTTTCCCACTTTATTTTAAGCTATAACATTACATTTGGTATTGAGCACTTCCTCAATTTTCCTTGCATATGCCCTGAGCAAAACTGAACAGGAGAGTTTGTTATTATCTGCAAAGAAAGAACACTGGCCTGGAGTGAGACCATTATGGGTTCATATCTTTAAACTTGTTACCTGATTCTTAGTAAATAAAAGAATATTTTGAACAATGGTTTATTTACTAATATAAGGATAAAACCATCTCCTTTCAAGATTCATGTGAGATTTTAAATGATATTTTAACAATCCTGACATGACCCACTCTGTTCCTTAGAATTGATAGTATGCCTGGGGAGAGCCAGAATGTAGAAGTTCTTTTCTAATCCTTCCTTAGATGCCAATGCTGGATATGTCTTTTGTGTGTATGTTTTTCCATCACACAAATTAGTGTTTATAACCCTAGTAAAGCTGCATTCCCAAGGCCTGAGGTAGCAAATCCAACTAAATCACTACCTTCCTTTAGTTTCATACTCCACTTGCATTTTAAAATGGAGAACATCCTTTTGAGAGAAGATACCCAGAAAAAATAAGGTGTAAGAGAACAGAGATCTTCTCAAGGAGACCCCAAGGATATACCTGTGAGGTCCTCCCCGTGGTGACTCAGCTCTTAGGAATTTATAGAAACTTAACCTCCTGGAACCTGGAAACTAATACCTGCTTCTGCTTCTGTAGAAGCCCACAGTTGTGTAAAAGCCTGAGCCTGCTTCTCCAACTTGATTCAAATTGACCAATGAAAAAGGTACCCATGGGCTGGACCACTTAGACTGGGGATAAAAAGGAAAAGACTGAGCCATTCGGGAAGCGTGGCCATTTTGAATTCTTCTGGGCTGTCACCCTACTGGCTGAAATAAAGCCCTTCCTCTTTTAAACAGGGCATTTGGGTATTCTTTCTCTCCACTGGGCCTTGTCTTCCAGCAACATTTCTACATTTGGTGAAGCAACTGGTACTCGAAATGAATCAAGAGCCCTTGATTCATCTATGATTAACCAACATACTCCTTAAGGGTACTTGATTCATCTTAATTTGAATTCTGCTGTTAATTTTTGAACAAAAATTACCAGTAACTCAATTCTTATCCAACCATTTGTTCATTTTATTCAACACACATGCCTATGTAGGACAGACACTATGTTGGGAACTTTGACATGTATAATATTATTTCATTTAGATTCCTACCACTAACTCCAGAATGTCATCAGTAGTTTTTAAGTATAATAATAATAATAATCCAAAGATTAGTGAACAATTTGAGCATGACCAAGGTGATCTAATCTTTCTTCTCTGCTTGATTAAATTATAGGCAGGTTTCTTCCCGGCTAGAAGCCCCCAAACTCCTTTTTTCTTGGAGAATTTCTGCCTCTTTAAGCTGTACATCTTCTTGCTCTGTTCCCAGTTTTACAACCCAGAAATGTCCTTTGAAGGACCTAGGAGCCAACTCTCTGAAATATTATCATCAAGAAAAATTGGCCCCCATTTCCCAATCTCTGTGACAGGGCAGAAGCCTAACTATAACAAGTGTCGATTAGCAAACAGGGATGGCTCAGTCATTCTGAAGAATCTTCACTCTGTCTGGTACTTTTCCACTACCTCACCCCAATGCTTAAAAACTCTCTTGCTTTTGTTTCAGTGGAGTTGGGTTATATCTCTCTCTCTTACTTAACACTTTTGAATAAAGTCTTCCTTGCCTGTTTGATTCCAGGCAATGTAATTTTTCTTTAATATAGCTAAATATTTTTTATATATCTTTATGTACACTTAGCTACCTTTTTATTTCTGAAGTGACTTTCACCCATTTTCTATTACATATTTGTCTTTTTTTTTTTTTCTTCTAGGATTTGTAGGCATTCTTATTCTTGCTGGAATGTGAGTCCTTGTCTAAGTGTATTTTCTTCATTGCATTGTGAAATAAAGTGAAGTGAAGGCCCTTCTAGAACGAAATACAGCCATTTGTCCCTGGTTGTTAGGCATCTCTATCCTCAAGGAACTTAGCAGCTTTTGCCCTATGAAATTATAGCTTAATTTCTAATTTTCCACTTTCCATGTGTGATGAAATCATTCTTATTTTGAATTGTCATAAACTTCCCACTTGATCACCAAGTGCCCAGTTCACAGTCACTATCTATTGCATTATTCTTAATTTATAAGTTTTTGAATCTTTGAAGAGTGGCACAGGGCCAAAGCTCTATCTGGTAGAGTTAAGAATTTGTTTGTTGTATGGTAACTGGTTTTCATCTGAGCCATCATGTCCAAGAATAATTGAAACACATATTTATTTGAGTGCATGGAGCCAGATTCAATTATGATTTCTCATGTAAATTGTCATTAAGAATTAAGTTCTTTTGCCTAAAATGTGATGGAATAACTGAGTAAAAAAAAGAAAAAACAAGCTATAGCCACAACATAAAAAAGAAACACAAATTGTCCTTAACAGGTAAAAAGGACACATATGTCTACTTACAATAAAAAGAAACACAAATGAAAATTCAGCTGAGATATCTCATTTCTCACCTATCAAATCAGCAAAAATTCAAGTGATTGACTGGGAAAACTCATTCTGTTGGTAAGCCTGTGGAGAAACAGGCTATTCATATATTGCTAGTGGTTGTAAAAAAAAAACGGAGTAACTCTCATGGAGGAAAAATAGGCAATGTTTATTAAATTTGAGATAGTTATACAACTTCTGAAACTTTTACCTTTGACACAGTTATGTAACTTCTGATACTTTTACCTCGATCTTTTACTCCCACAATCAGAAACAGTAGGAATGAGCATACCTAGCACCTACATCTTAGCTTCCGAGTACAATTCTTATCTTAAGGGGTCTAGGCACTTTGAAGACGTGCATGATTCCTGGTAGAGTTGGCTTTTTTACTCTTTTAATTGTTTACTGTCATATCCTCAGATGAAGCAACCGAATTTCAATATATTCTGGGAACTTGTAGGACATCTCAAGAGTTTGTAGGTCAGCTCCTATAACCATTTTCAAGACTTCATCTGTATGTAATCTACGTAAGTTAAACAGCCTAAGAATCACAAACATCACAAATTTGATAGCACCTTTTGTTCATATGTGGATAATATCCAGTGGGTCAGAAAAGTTTAAGCAAACAAATTAAGGGGGCTGAGATATTTCAAACCATGAGCATGAGTCGATATCATCAGTTAAGATGAAGACAGCTAAGAAGCCCTTAGTAAAAACTGCCAGGACTGTAATCAATATGTTACCTCTGACATTTGCAAACACCCTTTAGAAGCAAAACACTATTTTAAAAAACCTTTTAATGTCATTTTATGAAGTTGGTTTGCTCTTTAAATGTCTTTCCAGTCCTCTTGAGAATTAAATCCATTTTAAGGAGGACCCCTTTTTGGTTATTAAAATAGCAGTTGATAGTATGAAGCAAAAAAAAAAAAAATGCTCTTAACCTGCTTATAATAGCCTATTGTCATTGTGACTGCCAACCTTTCAACTCTTCTCTTTTCCTTCTTTTAAACTATTCATAAAAGATAGTGACAGCTCCCTTAGCTGATGGAAGTCTCAGATGCAGATGAAGATTTTATTAGTATGGCTTTAGGAGGACCATGGCCCTGCCAGTTCCTGGAACACAGGAAGTGCCCATCAACTGGATTCACAGAGGCACGTCTTTGATGAGAATACTTCTGGTGAACACTGGCAGGTACAAAGCCCTACATGAGAGTCAGTTGGATTGGGCAGAAGCCAGAAATTAGGGGACAAAGGCTGGGGATGTCAGCGACTGTGGCCTGTGGCTGAGACAAACACAGATACAAATGGGATGGGAGGTACATAGATGAGGTATGATAGGCCTTAGGTCGGTGCACAAGGTGCTGTGTCATGATGGTTCTAGAGACCTTTCTATTCTCAGAAGAACTCAGCATAGCAAAGGAGCCTATCCAGCCTTCTAAAGATAAAGGGAACAAGAGCCAAACAATATAGTTCAATTACTTTGACAAAATATACAGGTTCAAATCAGTACTCACCGCTCTCCTCCTTTAAACATACAGCTGGCTCTAGATCCCTCAGAATAGAAATTCTAAGGAGTCATCAAATGAATCAAACTCGGGAGTTTTATGCAGAAAAATCAAAAAAGCCATTTCTAAGCCAACTATCAGGATGGGATTTAACAACTTGAAATTTTCCTTAGAACACCAGACTCTTAGATCAGGATCTTCAGGAGATAACAAAGGCTGTGTTCTTAGGGCTAAGGTTATTTTAGTTGGGAATATTATAGCGATAGCTTCATTTTGGAAGTCAAAGCTATGGGGAAATATGGATAATGCATATAAGGAAAGTGAGTCATCAGCTGCTAGAAGGGTTAAGTCTCTGCTAAGCGAAAATGCCCAGTGCTCTTCAATGGGGAGCATCTATCTGCCTGGGAATAATTCAGACTACCTAGCCAAAGCCTGTTCAGTGTGCCTCTGACCTTTCCTAGTTAGCAATGATGAAGACCAAACTTTTACGGAAATGTAGTCTGGGACTCAGCATAACCCATAACAACTACTATACCTAGTCTACTGGGCCAAATGTCATAACCTACCAGTGGCATGCCCAGTGTCAGTTCTTTATCAATAGCCTTGCCAATTAATTAAATTGCCATGTTTCTACTTGCTTACATTTTTAAATGAAGAACATTAAAGCCACCGATTCTTTCCTCGTAGATAAAGAAATTAAAACTGACTCAGAGACAGAATGATTTGCCCAAATATCCATAAGCAATTAGATTAGAAGAGGTTAAAGATTTCCTGATATCAGCAATACCACCATGTTGTCTTAGTCAACTAACACAACCCAGATTTCTTGAATTTTAGCTAACACCAAGGCCAAACACATTCAGCATGTCTCCTGAAAAAAATAAAAGAAGCAAGATTGTGAAGGGCAGCATCCATCCATTGCCCTGAGAAAACTTTTATTAGATCTTTTGTTATCTCTATGATTTATTTTCTATGCATATCTTCTCATCCCCCTCCCACTCCATGTTTAAAGAGCATGTGTGGTGAGAGGAAGCTGATAGCACCAGGATAAACTCATCTCTAAAGAAAGTAAGAAACTTTCCTGGCTCCTGGAGTCTGGAAGAAAAGCAGAGCATCACAGAGACAACTCTGGACTTACATGTCAGACAATCAGAAGAAAGGAAAAGACAAGGTAGCTCTCTCCCACAGTGAAAAGCACCAAAGTTTCCCACTGCCAGAGAAAAGAGCTATTTGTTGTGGCCATTGTGGTAACCCCAGCCACACTGTCTGCTCTCTATTCGGGCACTTTATAGGAAAGATGCCTATTAAAACACTTGATGGCATATACAGAAATTTACATAATGCACAGAAACTCCTTGTTCTAAGCCTCCAACATATATTAATCACTCTATTTTTGTTTTGATGCCCACAAAATCATCTTAAGACAGGAACATGGGTACAGATAGTTTATAGGGGAGATGATCCCAAGAAGGGAGTGTAAAGAACAGTGAGAGTGGGACAAGACAGGAATAAAAAAATTCAATAATGAATGTGTTAGTTGAGGGTTGCAATTTTAGGCAAGTAAGACTCTATTCTGCTACGAATCTCTTGGAAACCATATAGAACATGACACAGAATTGTCCTCCTGAAGGAGAGGAGGTAGAGGCATTTATTCCCTGACTCTCCACTCCCATCATGGATACAGGTTGGTCTAGGAGGCATTACCTAGCTCATGTTTCCTTGAGGTCCAGGTGTGGACTGAGTAAGCCCCTGCAGGTTTCAAAATCCAGGAGGCAGAATTAAGAGAGAACTGGCAAGCAAATGAGGTGGGTCATTGGCAGTATAGGATTCTTCCCACCAGAGCAGCAGCCAGAATTTGAAGGGGTCATAGGACATAGCATGGACACAAAAAAATGTCTGTCACAGTCATCATAAAACTGACCCAATGGACCATAAAAGGAATCCCAAGATACTAGAAGAAAATGTATAGCATGACAAACAAAGCCTATTGAAAGTTGTATGGAGACACCTCAGAAAACTAAAAGTATACCCACCATTTGAACTAGCAGCCCAACTTTTGGGTATTTACTGAAAGGGGGATAAAAGTCATTTTACCAAAAAAACACATACACTCAAATGTTTATGCAGGACAATTCACAATGACAAAGATGTGGAATTGGCCCAAGTGCCATCAATACATGAGAGGATTAATAAAATGTGGTATATATATATACCATAGACTACTACTCAGCCATAAAAAAGAGAACTAATACCTTTGAGAACAAACTAAATTGAACTAGAGGCTATTTTACTAAATGAAGTTTTACAGGAATAGAAAAATAAACACCATACATACTCACTATTAGACTGGAACTAACTTAATCAACACCCATGTACACATTTGATAATAAAGGAAGGAGGGGGCTCAAAGGGAGGGGTAAATTCACACGTAAGGGGTACAAAGCACACTATCTGGGTGATGAGCACACGTATAACTTTGACTCAAACTGTACAAAGGCAATTCATGTAACTGAAACATACATTCTGAAATTTTAATAAAACACATAAATCAGAACTCTCTAAACACAATTAACAATCACATTTCTCTTCAAAAACAACAGATGCTGGCTCTAAAATAATGATTGGCAAAATGGCCAACTAGAGACATTTGTTATCAAATTGTGCCCAAAATAAAAAAAAAGATTCAGGTGAAAAAGCATAGCCCAGGTGAAATACTGAAAGAAAGGTGATAGAACTTACCCTTACTGAAATTCGCATGGAAAAAGTTGTGTAGCAGAACAAAAAGGAGCAAAATGTTGGCAGAAGCCTATGCCTCAGGATTCAGAATCCAGGGGGTCAATGGGAATGTTCTCTTCTCCTCACAGTCTACCAGCTTCTGATCTGGCAGAGAGCCCTTCTATCCTCACACATCTAGATGCTGCTGCCATCAGTGAACAGAGAGAGGCTTGAGAGCAGAGCACTGGCCAGTGGGTCTGCACAAAGCTGCTTCCCTGGCCACAGACCAACCCATGGCACCAGGAGTCATACTGCTTGTGCACCAACTGGGTGCCCATATCCTGCTTGAAAAGTCACAGACCCTCATGCTCCCTGCCACTGGACATTCCCAGGTCCTGGTTGAACTGCAACAACCACAAGGAACAGGAGAGCAGTGATATTCCTGGAGTTCTGACCCATAGAGATAGGCAACTCAGGGAGAGGGCAGTTAGCCTCAGGCTCCCTCTCCAGGGCCCATAATTTTTGTCCTTGGGGTGCATGAAAGCCCTTCCTATGGCTTTTTAGAGGGAAAGAAGTGGGTTCCACACTCCATAGAAACCTGGGTGTGATAGGTGTTCTGTCACAGGTGGGGCAGCAGCTCCCATGTGCCCTGGCTTACTTGTCTCTGGTGTAGCACCTAGCCCCAAATGGGGCAAGGTTACCTTCCCCAGAGGCAAGTTCCTGGCATAGCCACTTCTCCATTCTCCTGCTCCTCAAGAGGACTGGGAAGTGTCACAAATGCTTTTAAGGACAACGGAAAGCAAAATTCACCCTCTCTGCAGCTGAGCTCCTGGCTCACGATACAAAGTTGTGGGCACCCCACCCAGTGAAAATGCAAGTACAAAATGAAGTCCTTAGGGTAGGAACTACAACAGAAAAAGAAACAGAGCCCAGGAGTCAGAGTTGCCTTCTTCTCCATCCTCCCTCACCAATTGTTTCTGTAATTTCCACTTGAAACTGGCTCCCTATCTCTTCTGAGATGAGGCTACCTTCCCCGGAGTCAAGTTCCTGGCATAGCTACCCACTCCTCTGCCTCAACGGAGCCCAGTACTATTCTGGTAGCCTTGCCCACAGCATTTTAAGAGGCCCCACCACATCTGCTAGATCTGAAATAGGGTAGGAGCTAGGAATCTTGGTACTTTTGTGCTCCCAAAGGATAGCAACTGCTGTCACTGACAAAGAAGGGAGGTGTGAGTGGTCTGTGTGACCCACAGATGCCTGCCTCCACTAATTTCATCAAGAACCCACCCATCCTCTGCCAGGTTCCCAGTGTGTCCACCCTTCTGTAGCTGTGCCAGGAACTTGACTCCAGGGAAGGTAGCCTCATCTCAGAAGAGATAGTGAGCCAGTCCCTAGGGCAGACACACATGCCTGAGCATTCTTCAGGACCAGGAGATCACCCCATCGCTCCCTATCACAGCCAGTGCCTGAACTCAGGAAGGCTGGAGGGAAAGTTCAGTAGCCTATTCCCTCTAGGACTCAACCATACCATCCAGGGGAGCCTGGGAACAGGGGATTACCTAACCAAGTTCACCAATGCTGGAACCTGAACATTCTTCAAGGGTCTGTGGTCTAGCCAACTCAAATTGCCAGCAGTAACTCAGTGGGTACTTACCTGCACAAGACATAAAGCAGTGTACCTCTCCCTGTCCACACTGAGCAGCAGAGTTCCTGGCAGAGGAGAATAGGCAAACCACATAGACATTTATTTTGAACTTAGAGAAGATGTTCCAGATGAGAAGGAACCAGCTAAGAACTCTTTTAGTATACAAAACAGGTGTTTTGATGCTCACAAAGAATCACACTAGCTCTCCAGTAAGAGTATCCAATCAATAAGACATTTTCGAAATGTCAGATATAAAATTCAAACTATAGATTGAAAGAAAGTTCAATAAAATCCATGAGAAAGTTGAAAACCAACACAGACAAATATATGCACACACACACACACAAACAGAAAAGAAATTTGGGACATGAATGAAAAATTCACATATATATGTCTATATATGCATATATATAATTTTAATAACAGAATTTGTAAAAATGAGAATCATTTAAGGAATTCCAAAATAGAGTAAAAAATTTTAACAAAAGGCTAGTTTAAAATCAGAAGAAATATATTTCAGACTTTAAAGACAAGTTTTGAATTAGCTCAGCCAAAAATAAAGAAAAAATAGGCTTGTGTGAGGCTTATACCTGTAATCACAGCACTTTAAGAGGCTGAGACTAGAGGATTACTTGAGACCAAGAAGTTGAGAACATCCTGGGCAACATAGCAAGATCCCATCTCTAAGAAATATAATACATTATCCAAGCTTGGTGGTGCACACCAGCAGTACCAGCTACTCAGGAGTCTGAGGTGAGATGATTGCTTAAGCCCAGGAGTTCCAGGCTCCAGTGAGTTAAGATTCCACCACAGGCAACAAAGCCAGACTCTACAAAAATACAAAAGGAGGAAAAAAAATTGAAGGAAATAAAGTCTCCAAGAAATATGGCATTATATAAAACATGAAGGATAAAAGATATGAGATGAAAGCATCAGGTAACTTATGAGGAAAACCTCACCAGACTAACAGCAGACTTCTCTTTTTTTTTTTTTTTATATTTCATTAGGATAAAATTCTTTTTTTTTTTTTATTAAATCATAGCTGTGTACATCAATATGATCATGGGGCACCATACACTTGTTTCATAGAATATTTGACACATTTTCATCTCATTAGTTGACATAGCCCTCCTGGCACTATCCTAGTTACTTTGTCAAGACATTTACATTCCACATTTGCCAAGGCTCACATGTACCCTTGTAAGATGCACCACATGTGTGATCCTTTCAATCCCCCTCCCTCCCCCCACCTCCCCCCTCCCTCCCCACACTCTCCCCCTTCCCCCTGTGTAACCTAAGAGCAGACTTCTCAAGAGAAACTACCAGCCAGAATGGAGTTGGCTCCTGTCTAATCTTCTTAATTAGAAGAAGTTTCAACCAAGAATTATGTACCCTACAAAACCAAGTATAAAAAGGGAAAACAAAGTCTTTCCCAGACAAGCAAATGCTAAGAGAATTTGTCACCATTAGATCATACCTTCAAGGAAAGCTTGTGGAAGTTTTAAACATTGAAAAAAAAAAAAGAAAGAAAGAAAGAAAAAAGGTTGATACCAATTTAAAAACAACCAAAAGTAAGGACAACAGTAACAAGTTATACAATAAATGACAATCAATACATCATCTGGAAATTACTTCATATATCCATATTAACATTAAATGTAAGTGGTCTAAATGTCCTACTTAAAGATGTAGATCTGCAAAATGGGTAAGAATACACCACCTAAATATCTGCTACCTCCAAGAGACCCACTTCACTTGCAGATTCTTACAGATTCAAGGTAAAAGGTAGGAAAAAATATTCCAAGCAAATGGAAACCAAAAGTAAACAGGATTAGCTATTTGTATAGCAGACTAAATCAACAACAGTTAAAAAAAAAAAAAGACAAAGGATGTCTTTATATAAAGAAAAAGAATCAATTCAACAAGAAGATATAACAGTACTAAGACCATGTGCACCCAATATCAGAGCTTCCATATTAATAAAAAGAATTGCTATGACTGATAAAAGTAACAAAGAACAATATATTAAATACAGGAGATTTCAACTCTCCATTGATAGAACTAGACATATCATCTAGCCAGCAAAACAACAAAGGAACCATGGCAGTATACGGGCATCTAGAGCAGATGGACCTAATAGATTACAAAAGATTCCACTCAAAAACAGCAGAACATACATTATTCTCATCAGCACATGGAACATTTTTCAAATAGACAATATATTAGGCTACAAAATAAGTCTCAACAAATAATAAAAAAAAAAAGGAATTCATATGAAGTATCTTCTCAGACCACAGTGGAATAAATCTACAAATCAATCCCAAGAGAAACTCTCAGAACTATATAAAAACATGAACATTAAATAACTTCCTGTCGAATAACATTACAGTCAATGATGAAATTAAGATAAAAATCAAAATTTCTTTCAGAACGAATAATAGTAGTGACAAGAGCTATTAGAATCTCAGATATACAGAAAAAGTTGTGTCAAAGGGGAAGTTTATACCACTAAATGTCTACATCAAAAAAAAAAAAAAAAAACAGAAAGCGGGGCAGAGACAAGATGGCTGACTGAAGTCAGCTTTCCACAGAGGCTCCCATCCAGAAGGAGAGTTAAAGGACAGAAATTTAGTAAGTAACTTAGCAAATTAGAGCTGCACCAAGAGAGAAGGTTGAAGAACGCACATCAACCCTGCTGAGGCGAGCTGCAACCCCAAGGATACAAACAAAAGGTACAAAATCCATCACCAAGCGGACGAGAGTTCCCTCCCCCATGAGAATGGCTTGGAGTACCCAATAAACAAATGAGCAGAGTTCTTCTTCCGTTATACTCCACAGGAGAGACCCTCTAAAAACTGGACCTACTATCCCTACTAGGGTACCATGGCGCTATCCTGCCAGGCATAAAACTGTGTAAAACTGTATATATTCTCTACCTGCAATTTTGAGCTTCCAGCACTCCCCTCCCCTCTCACTCTGAGGTCTGGAGGCCTGTGCCCCAGGAGTCCAGATTCTTGGGTGTTTTCTTGAAAGGTGTGGACAGGGCATGGACTACTGCTGGCCAATGCTGATTCTGTGCTGATTCTGAATTCTCCTCATTCTGTGGGAGTGAGGAGATGACAGTTGGCTGAGAGGGAACCATGCCAGAATGAGGGTGCCCCAAGGTGCAGAGCAGCAGCCATTTTTGGAAACAATTGGGCTCACCCCTGGATATTCCAGAGTCACATGCCCTGTCTCTCTGGGCAACCAGAGGAGTCCGGGCATCTTCTCAGGTGGCAACCACTGGTGGAACAGATCTGGGATGGAAACACAGGTCCCGTGAGTAAACAGTTTGCCTGAGGCAGTACCAGCCTGGGTGGAGCCCTGGGACTAGAAAATGCATGCACAGTGATGGAAGACTCTCAGGGCAGGGCTGACCCAGAGGACCGCTTTACTGAGCCTAAGATGCACCCAGCTCTCAGGAGATCATCAGCCTACACAAAGGAGGGAAGGAGGCTAGAACTGACAGTTAACCGTGCTGTGAATACAAACCTGTAGCAGCAAAGACAGGGCCTGAGGCACAGGTTCTGTGAACTCGACACAGCTTCTACTCTCCAGGGGAAGTTAGCTGGGACAGACACAAATTCCACAACATTGTTCTGTTCTGTCAGTAACATCAATCAGGGGTGGGGCTGGAACTGAGTGAAAAGCCCAGCCTCCATCAAGCACCCAAGCTTGTCAGGCCTCACCTCCCACTGCCGGATAGGGGCAGAGATCAGTGGCCTGGCTGAGGAGACATAGATTGCCCTGTGAATCAGGCAGGTGAAAACCCCTGGATTATCTGCTAATTGGAGGCAACTGGGTCACAGCCCTGCAGGGTTATCAATGACTGGGTATGACAGAGGTGCAAGGGGGGGAAGGAGGCATCAACCTTCCCAAACTAATCTATTTGCTGGGTAGATCCTCCTGACCTCACAGAGCACTGGAGCAAGTCATAAGTTGTCAGCAGACCCCTGCCATCTAGTTGCCAGAGACCTTTTAAACTCTCCCACCTGAGACAATTGATTTGGACCTTTTGAACTGAGCCAATCACCTGAGGACTATCCAAGTGTTGCCCTGGGTGTGCGGTTGTAGGAAGGTTTGATTTTCCTTTTTCAGTTGTTGCCTGTGGGGGGACGGGATGACTTAACTGCTGGTATTTCTCCACAGCTGAGACTTCAACCCAGAGTAACTGTTTCACTAGGGTCAGACAGAGACCAGCTGAAAACAAGACAGAGCCACTTAGACCCAACACACCAAGCAGGTGCCCAGTTTCTCAGGCCGTAGCACTGTACAGGTCCTCAGCAAACCTCCAGGGGAAAAGGTACAGAGACCAGTCACAGCCTTTGGGCAAAGGGCTGGTTAATCACTATTCCTAGAGCCCAAAACACAACTTTTCTTCATCCACTCATTTAGTCAAATGGTGTAAAATAATCATGGGGCAGAATCAGTTGAAAAACTCTGGTAACATAAATAATCAGAGTAGATCAACACCCCCCTCACCCCAAGGAAAGAAATCGCAGATGTATCTAAAGATCCCATTCATAAACAGCTGGCCAAGATGTCAGATATTGAATTCAGAATTTGGATTGCAAAAAGATCAACAGAATGGAGGAAAAGTTGGAATTAGAAATTCAAGGAGCAATTCAAAAGTTGGAATTAGAAATATGAGGAGCAATTAAAAAGTTGTCTCAAGAATTCAACGAATTTAAAGACAAAACCACCAAAGATTTTGACACATTGAAGCAAGAATTTGCAGCCCTCAAAGATCTGAAAAACACAGTAGAATCCCTCAGTAACAAAGTGGAGCAAGCATAAGAAAGAATTTCTCACACTGAAGACAAAGCTTTTGAACGCTCTCAAACTCTCAAAGAGGAAGAGAAAAGGAGAGCAAAAATGGATCGTTCTCTCAGAGAGCTCTGGGATAATTAAAGAAGGCTAATATCTGCCTCATTGGAATCCCTGAAAGCGATGAAGTGGCTTCACAAGGCACAGAAATGAAATTATGAAAGATAATTTTCCAGACATGCCCAGAGATGCTGAAAGTCAGATAGCAGACAGTTTCAGAATCCCAGCAAACCTCAACCACAATAAGACATCCCCCAGGCACATCATAATTAACTTCAATAAAGTTAATATGAAGGAGAAAATTCTGAAAGCAGCCAGATGTAAAAAAACCATACCCTACAAAGAGAAGAATATTAGAATGACTGAAGATCTCTCTGCTGAAACATTTCAAGCAAGAAGAGGGTGGTCATCGAATTTTAATCACCTAAAATAACTTTCAACCCCAGATCCTGTATCCAGCTAAACTGAGTTTCATTTATGATGGAGAAATTAAATACGTAATGACATTCAAATGTTGAAGAAATTAGGCATAGCCAAACCAGGTCTTCAGGATATTCTCAGACTTATCATCCATAATGACCAGACCAATCCTCTACCACAAAAGTAAACTCACTCAGAAACTACTGATCAAACTACAACTTCCACAGTGGTGAAAGGATGAAAAATGTCCACTGGACTTTCAAAAAACTCAATACCAAAAATTTTATCAGACTTATCTATATTCTCCATTAATGTGAACAGCTTAACTGTCCTCTAAAGGGGCACAGGTTGACTGACTGGATACAAAAACTCAGGCCAGATATCTGCTGCATACAAGAATCACATATTACCTTAAAAAAATAAATATACACTCAGGGTAAAAGGATGGTCGTCCAAATTTCAGGCAAATGGTAGTCAGAAAAAAGCAGGTGTTGCAATTCTATTTGAAGACACAACAGGCTCTAAACCAACAAAAGAAAGAAAGTATAAGAAGGTCACTTCCTATTTGTTAAGGGTAATAGGATGAGATTTCAATTGTGAATATTTATGCACCAAACCAGAATGCACCTCAATTTATAAGAGAAACTCTAACAGACATGAACAACTTGATTTCCTCCAACTCCAAAATAGTCGGAGATTTCAACACTCTTTTGGCAGTGTTGGATAGATCCTCCAATAAGAAGCTGAGCAAAGAAATTTTATATTTAAACCTAACCATCCAACATTTGGATTTAGCAGACATCTACTGAACATTTCATTCCAACAAAACTGAATACACATACATCTCATCAGCCCATGGAACATACTTCAAAATTGATCACATCTTAAGTCATACATCCAACCTCAGTAAATTTAAAGGAATATAAATTATTCCTCGCATCTTCTCGGACCACCATGGAACAAAAGTCAAATTCAGTAACAGGAATCTGCATACTCATACAAAAACATGGAAGTTAAATAACCTTATGCTGAATGATAGCTGGGTCAGAGATGAGATTAAGAAGGAAATTGCCAAATTTTTGGAACAAAACGACAATGAAGACACAAATTATCAGAATCTCTGAGATACCGCAAAGGCAGTTCTAAGAGGGAAATGTATAGCATTGCAAGCCATCCTCAAGAGAATGAAAAGAGAGAAAGTAAACAACTTAATGGGACATCTCTAAGAACTGGAAAAGGAAGAACATTTCAACCCCAAACCCAGTAGAAGAAAAGAAATAACCAAAATTAGAGCAAAATTAAATGAAATTGAAAACAAAAGAATAATACAACAGATCAATAACTCAAAAAGTTGTTTTTTTTTTAAAAGGCCAATACAATAGATAAACCTTTGGCTAACCTAACAAGGAAAAAAAGAGTAAAACCTCTAATTTCATCAATCAGAAACAACAAAGACAAAATAACAACAGACTCCTCAGAAATTCAAAAAATCCTTAATGAATATAACAAGAAACTTTATTCCCAGAAATATGAAAATCTGAAGGAAATTGACCAATACTTGGAAGCATGTCACCTTCCAAACTTAGCCAGAATCAAGTGGAAATGTTGAATAGGTCTATATCAAGTTCTGAAATAGCATCAATCATATAATATCTCCCTAAAAAGAAAAGCCCATGAACAGATGGCTTCACATCAGAATTCTACCAAACATTTAAAGAGGCATTAGTACCTATATTACTCAATCTGTTTCAAACTGCAGAAAAAAAAGGAAGACTACCCAACATGTTCTATGAAGCAAACATCACCCTGATCCCCAAACTAGGAAAAGACCCAACAGGAAAAGAAAATTATAGACCAATATCACTAATTAATATAGAAGCAAAAATATTCAACAAGATCCTAACAAACAGAATCCAGCAACACATCAAACAAATTATACATCATGACCAAGTCGGTTTTATCCCAGGGTCTAAAGGCTGGTTCAATATATGTAAATCTATAAATATAATTCAGTACATAAACAAATTAAAAAACAAAGACCACATAATTCTCTCAATTGATGCAGAAAAAGCTTTTGATAATATCCAGCATCCCTTCATGATCAGAACACTTAAAATTGGTATACAAGGGACATTTCTTAAACTGATAGAGGCCATCTACAGCAAACCCACAACCAATATCGTATTGAATGGAGTTAAATTGAAATCATTTCCACTCAGATCAGGAACCAGACAAGGTTGCCCATTGTCTCCACTGCTCTTTAACATTGTAATGGAAGTTTTAGCCACAACAACTAGGGAAGAAAAGGCCATCAAGGGTACTCATATAGGGTCAGGAGAGATCAAACTTTTGCTCTTCGCAGATGATATGATTGTATATCTGAAAAACACTAGGACTCTACCACAAAACTCTTAGAAGTGATCAAGGAATACAGCAGCATCTCAGGTTACAAAATGAACATTCACAAATCTGTAGCCATTATAAATACCAAAAATACTCAGGCTGAAAAAACAGTTAAGGATTCTATTCCATTCACAGTAGTGCCAAAGAAGATGAAATATTTGGGAGTTTATCTAACAAAGGAGGTAAAAGATCTCTATAAAGAAAACTATGAAACTCTAAGAAAAGAAATAGCTGAAAATGTTAACAAATAGAAAAACATACCACCATGCTCATGGCTGGGAAGAATCAACATTATTAAAATGTCCATACTACCCAAAGCAATATACAATTTTAATGCAATTCCTATTAAAGCTCCATTGTCGTACTTTAAAGATCTTGAAAAAATAATACTTCGTTTTATATGGAATGAGAAAAAACCTTCAATAGCCAAGACATTACTCAGAAATAAAAACAATGCAGGAGGAATCATGCTACCAGACCTCAGACTATATTATAAATCCATAGTGATCAAAACAGCATGGTACTGGCACAAAAACAGAGAGGTAGATGTATGGAACAGAATAGAGAACCAAGAGATGAACCCAGCTACTTACCATTATTTAATCTTTGACAATCCAATTAAAAACTTTCAGTAGGGAAAAGATTCCCTATTTAACAAATGGTGCTGGGTGAACTGGCTGGCAACCTGTAGAAGACTGAAACTGGACCCACATCTTTCATCATAAACTAAGATAGACTCTGATTGGATTTGAGATTTAAACTTAAGACATAAAACTATAAAAATCCTAGAAGAGAGTGCAGAGAAAACTCAAAGAAATCTGTCTGGGTGAATATTTTATGAGGATGACCCCCCGGGAAATTGAAGCAGCTTCAAAAATACACTACTAGGATCTGATAAAACTAAAAAACTTCTGCACAGCCAAAACACAGTAAGTAAAGCAAGCATACAGCCCTCAGAATGGGAGAAGATATTTGCAGGTTATGTCTCTGACAAAGGTTTAATAACCAGAATCCTCAGAGGACTCAAAAGTATAAGCAAGAAAAGAACAAGTGATCCTATTGCAGGCTGGGCAAGGGACTTGAAGAGAAACTTCTCTGAAGAAGATAGGCACACGGCCTACAGACACATGAAAAGATGCTCATCATCTTTAATCATCAGAGAAATGCAAATCAAAACTACTTTGAGATATCATCTAACTCCAGTAAGATTAACCCATATCACAAAATCCCAAGACCTGAGATGTTGGTGTCAATGTACATGAAAAGGGAACACTTCTACACTACTGGTGGTAATGCAAATAAGTACATTCCTTTTGGAAAGATCTTTGGAGAACACTTGGAGATCTAAAACTAGACCTGCCATTCAATCCTATAATTCCTCTAGTAGGTATATACCCAAAAGACCAAAAATCACATTATAACAAAGATATTTGTACCCGAATGTTTATTGCAGCCCAATTCATAAGTGCTAAGTCATGGAAAAAGTCCAAGTGCCCATCGATCCACGAATGGATTACTAAATTGTGGTATATGTACACCATGGAATATTATGCAGCCTTAAAGAAAGATGGAGACTTTACCTCTTTCATGTTTACATGGATGGAGCTGGAACATATTCTTCTTAGTAAAGTATTTCAAGAATGAAAGAAAAGGGGAGGAGACAAGATGGCGGACTGAAGCCAGCTTTCAACAAAGGCTCCCGTCCAGAAGGAGAGTTAAGGGACAGGAATTTAGTAAGTATCCTGGTGGACTTGAGCCTCACCAAGAGAGAAGGCTGAAGAACGCACATCAACACCGCTGAGGCAAGTTGTGATCACAAGGACGCAAACAAAAGGTACAAAATCCACCACCAAGCGGACGGGAGTCCCCCTCCCCCATGACACCGGCTCTAGAGCCCCACAATTGAACAAGCGGGCAGAAATTAAAGGCCCTCCCACTACACTCCACGGGAGAGACCTTCTAAAAACTGGACCTACCTCCCCTACTGGGGTGCCGTGGCGTTCTCCTGCCGGACATAGGGCTGAATAAAACTTTGGGAATCCTTTGCCGGCAACCCTGAATCCCCGGCGCTCCCCTCCCGCCCACTGAGGTCTGGAGGCCGGTCCCCCAGGACTTCAGATCCTTGGGTGATTTCTCAAGGGGAGTGGACAGCCCCCGAGTTGCGACTGGTCAGCGTTGACTCTGAGGAGCGCCGGGTGAGAAGAGGGCACTGGGCTGAGGGGGAGTCACGCCTCGCGGCACTTCCCTGCAGTGCAGTGCACCAAACCTCCCCGGGCATACGGGGCCCAAGACTGAATAAGACTCTGGCCTCCCCGCTGAGAGCTGAGAACCCCTACTCTCACTCGGGGTCTGAGGGCCTATCCCCCAGGAGTTCAGCTCCTTGGGTGATTTCTCGAGGGGAGTGCACAGTGCCTGAGCTGCGTCAGGTCAGCACTGACTCTGGGACACGTGAGCGAGGAGAGGGCACTCTGCTGAGGGGAAATCAAGCCTTGGCGGCACTTCCCTGCAGTGCAGTGCCGGAGCCCTCCCCGGACCGTAGTATTGCGTGAAACTGAATGAAACTCTAGCTTCCCCCCGCCCCACTCCCAATCGGGGTCTGGGGGCCTATCCCCCAAGAGTTCTGATTCTTGGGGTATCTCTTAAGGGGTGTGGACCCAGCACAAACTGCGGCCGCTCAGTGCTGACTCTGGGGCGCGGGACAGAGGAGAAAAGGGTCGCCTGAGTGCCCACACCAGAGCAGCAGTTCCCTGGAGGTAGATCAACAGCCATTTTTTCTTTAACGGCAGAACGCTCACTTCTGGATATTCTGAGGCCACACCCCCTGTCTCCCTGGGCAACCAGAGGAGGCCACCGGTGACAGCTCACAAACCCGGAAGCCTCCAGGGCGGGGCCGACCCAGAGAGGTGTTCAGACGCAATTCTCCAGCAGCAAAGACGTTTGAACTCAAAACAGCCCGTCTCCTGTAGGCAACGACAGGAACACAGACAGAACCTCACAAAGCTGTCTGTTCTGTTCTGTTCTGTTAGCAGCATCCATCAGGGACAGGGCTAAGCCTGAGTGAACACCTCCTTCCCATCACCTGCATCAAACACTCAAAGATGTCAGGCCCCATCTCCTCCTGCTAGATAGCGGCAGTCTGCGGGGGCCTGGCAGACTTCCTTGCGATTCAGGCAGGTGCAAACCCCTGGAGTGTCTGTTCACTGCAGGCAACTGGGTTAGCCATCTGCAGAGATACCAGTGACCGGGTCCGATGGAGGGGCAAAGTGGGGAAGGAGACGTCAACCTTCCCAGACTGCTCTGTTTGCTGGGTGGCTCCTCTTGACTCCACGCTGCACTGGGGTGAGCTGTGTCAGAGGAGTCACCAGGCCCCTGTGATCCAGTTCCCAGAGACCTCTTGAACCCTTCCACCCAAGACAAGTGCCGATTGAGACAGTTGATTTGGACTTTTTGAACTGGGCTAATAGATTGAGGACTTTTCAGGCGGTGCCCTGGGTGTGCGATTGTAGGAAGGTTTGATTCTCCTTTTCCAACTGGGGCCAGAGGTGGGCAGGCGGGGTGACTTAATTGCTGATTTTTCCACACAGCTGAGACTTCAAGCCAGAGTAGAAGTTGCAATAGGATCGAACAGAAACCAGCTGAAAACAAGACAGAACCACTTTGCTCCACCACACCAGACAGGGCCCCAGTTTCTCAGGCCACAACACTGTACGGGCCCTCGATAAAACCCCAGGGGAAAAACCAAAGGGAGTAAAATAACCATGGGGCGGAATCAGCGGAAAAACTCTGGTAACATGAATAACCAGAATAGATCAACCCCCCCAAGAAAAGATACGCAGATGTGATTGAAGATCCCATTCATAAACAACTGGCTGAGATGTCAGATGTCGAATTCAGAATTTGGTTTGCAGGCAAGATTAATAAAATGGAAATAGGAATTCGAGGAGAAATTCAAAAATTGTCTCAAGAATTTAACGAATTTAAAGACAAAACCACCAAAGACTTAGACACACTGAAACAAGAACTTACAGCCCTCAAAGATATGGAAAAATACAGTAGAATCCCTCAGTAACAGAATGGAGCAAGCAGAAGAAAGGATTTCTGACATTGAAGATAAAGTCTTCGAACGCTCCCAATCTCTCAAAGAGGAAGAGAAATGGAGAGCAAAAATGGATCACTCACTCAGAGAGCTCTCAGATAATTCGAAAAAAAACAACATAAGGGTTATAGGAATTTCGGAGAATGATGAAGTGGCTGCCAAGGGCACAGAGGCCCTTCTACATGAAATTATGAAAGAAAATTTTCCAGACATGCCTAGAGAATCTGAAATTCAGATAGCAGACAGCTTCAGAACCCCAGCACGATTCAACCCCAATAAGCCATCTCCCAGACATATCATAATTAGCTTCACTAAAGTTAACATGAAAGAGAAGATTCTCAAAGCAGCCCGGCGAAAGAAAACTATAACGTACAAAGGTAAGAATATTAGAATAACTGCAGATCTCTCTGCTGAAACTTTTCAAGCCAGAAGAGGCTGGTCATCAACTTTTAATCTCCTAAAGCAAAAAAACTTTCAACCCAGGATCTTGTATCCAGCTAAACTGAGTTTCATCTATGATGGAGAAATTAAATACTTCAATGACATTCATATGTTGAAAAAATTTGCCATAAGTAAACCAGCTCTTCAGGATGTTCTCAGACCTATCCTCCACAATGACCAACCCAATCCTATACCACAAAAGTAAACTCACTCAGAAACTTCGGATCAAACTCCAACTTCCACACTGGTGAAAGGATTAAAAATGTCCACTGGACCTTTGAAAAACTCGATACCCAAAATTCCACCAGACTTATCAATACTCTCCATCAATGTGAATGGCTTAAACTGTCCTCTAAAGAGGCACAGATTAGCTGACTGGATACAAAAACTCAAGCCAGATATTTGTTGCATACAAGAGTCACATCTCAACTTAAAAGACAAATACAGACTCAGGGTGAAAGGATGGTCATCCATATTTCAGGCAAATGGTAACCAGAAAAAAGCAGGTGTTGCAATTTTATTTGCAGATACAGTAGGCTTTAAACCATCAAAAGTAAGGAAGGACAAGAATGGTCACTTCATATTTGTTAAGGGTAATACTCAATATGACGAGATCTCAATTATTAATATGTATGCACCCAACCAGAATGCACCTCAATTTATAAGAGAAACTCTAACAGACATGAGTAACTTGATTTCCTCCAGCTCCATAATCGTTGGAGATTTCAACACTCCCTTGGCAGTGTTGGATCGATCCTCCAGAAAGAAGCTGAGCAAAGAAATCTTAGATTTAAACCTAACCATCCAGTATTTAGATTTAGCAGACATCTATAGAACATTTCATCCCAACAAAACTGAATACACATACTTCTCATCAGCCCACGGAACTTACTCCAAAATTGATCACATTTTAGGTCACAAGTCTAACCTCAGTAAATTTAAAGGAATAGAAATTATTCCATGCATCTTCTCGGACCATCATGGAATAAAACTTGAATTGAGTAACAACAGGAATCTGCATACCCATACAAAAACATGGAAGTTAAATAACCTTATGCTGAATGATAGCTGGGTCAGAGATGAGATTAAGAAAGAAATCACCAATTTTTTGGAACAAAATGACAATGAAGACACAAACTATCAGAACCTCTGGGACACTGCAAAGGCAGTTCTAAGAGGGAAATTTATAGCACTGCAAGCCTTCCTCAAGAGAACGGAAAGAGAGGAAGTTAACAACTTAATGGAACATCTCACGCAACTGGAAAAGGAAGAACATTCCAACCCCAAACCCAGTAGAAGAAAAGAAATAACCAAAATTAGAGCAGAATTAAATGAAATTGAAAACAAAAGAATAATACAACAGATCAATAAATCAAAAAGCTGGTTTTTTGAAAAGGTCAATAAAATAGATAAACCTCTGGCCAACCTAATCAGGAAAAAAAGAGTAAAATCTCTAATATCATCAATCAGAAACAACAAAGACAAAATAACCACAGACTCATCAGAAATCCAAAAAATCCTTAATGAGTATTACAAGAAACTTTATTGTCAGAAATATGAAAATCTGAAGGAAATAGACTGATACTTGGAAGCACGCCACCTTCCAAGACTTAACCAGAATCAAGTGGAAATGTTGAACAGACCCATATCAAGTTCAGAAATAGCATCAACTATACAAAACCTCCCTAAAAAGAAAAGCCCGGGACCAGATGGTTTCACATCAGAATTCTACCAAACCTTTAAAGAGGAATTAGTACCTATATTACTCAACCTGTTCCAAAATGTAGAAAAAGAAGGAAGACTACCCAACACGTTCTATGAAGCAAATATCACCCTGATCTCCAAACCAGGAAAAGACCCAACAAGAAAAGAAAATTATAGACCAATATCACTAATGAATATAGATGCAAAAATATTCAACAAGATCCTAACAAACAGAATCCAGCAACACATCAAACAAATTATACATCATGACCAAGTTGGTTTTATCCCAGGGTCTCAAGGCTGGTTCAATATACGTAAATCTATAAATGTAATTCAGCACATAAACAAATTAAAAAACAAAGACCATATGATTCTCTCAATTGATGCAGAAAAAGCTTTTGATAATATCCAGCATCCCTTCATGATCAGAACACTCAAGAAAATTGGTCTAGAAGGGACTTTTCTTAAACTGATAGAAGCTATCTACAGCAAACCCACAGCCAATATCATATTGAATGGAGTTAAATTGGAATCATTTCCACTCAGATCAGGAACCAGACAAGGCTGCCCATTGTCTCCATTACTTTTCAACATTGTAATGGAAGTTTTAGCCACCGCAATTAGGGAAGAAACGGCGATCAAGGGTATCCATATAGGGTCAGAAGAGATCAAACTCTCACTCTTCGGAGATGATATGATTGTGTATCTGGAAAACACTAGGGACTCTACTACAAAACTCCTAGAAGTGATCAAGGAATACAGCAGCGTCTCAGGTTACAAAATCAACATTCATAAATCGGTAGCCTTTATATACACCAACAACAGTCAAATTGAAAAAGCAGTTAAGGACTCTATCCCATTCACAGTAGTGCCAAAGAAGATGAAATATTTGGGAATTTACCTAACAAAAGACGTGAAAGATCTCTATAAAGAGAACTATGAAACTCTAAGAAAAGAAATAGCTGAAAATGTTAACAAATGGAAAAACATACCATGCTCATGGCTAGGAAGAATCAACATTATCAAAATGTCCATACTACCCAAAGCAAAATATAATTTCAACGCACTCCCTGTTAAAGCTCCACTGTCATATTTTAAAGATCTTGAAAAAACATTACTTCGTTTTATATGGAATCAGAAAAAACCTCGAATAGCCAAGACATTACTCAGAAATAAAAACAAAACAGGAGGAATCACACTACCAGACCTCAGACTTTACTACAAATCGATAGTGATCAAAACAGCATGGTATTGGCACAAAAACAGAGAAGTAGATATCTGGAACAGAATAGAGAACCAAGAGATGAATCCAGCTACTTACCGCTATTTGATTTTTGACAAGCCAATTAAAAACATTCAGTGGGGAAAAGATTCCCTATTTAACAAATGGTGCTGGGTGAACTGGTTGGCAACCTGCAGAAGACTGAAATTGGACCCACACCTTTCACCATTAACTAAGATAGACTCTCATTGGATTAAAGATTTAAACTTAAGACATGAAACTATAAAAATACTAGAGGAGAATGCAGGGAAAACCCTTGAAGAAATTGGTCTGGGTGAGTATTTCATGAGGAGAACCCCCCGGGCAATTGAAGCAGCTTCAAAAATACACTACTGGGACTTGATCAAACTAAAAAGCTTCTGCACAGCTAAGAACACAGTAAGCAGAGCAAGCAGATAGCCCTCAGAATGGGAGAAGATATTTGCAGGGTATAACTCTGACAAAGGTTTAATAACCAGAATCCACAGAGAACTCAAACGCATCAGCAAGAAAAAAACAAGGGATCCCATCGCAGGCTGGGCAAGGGATTTGAAGAGAAACTTCTCTGAAGAAGACAGGCGCACAGCCTTCAGACATATGAAAAAATGCTCATCATCTTTAATCATCAGAGAAATGCAAATCAAAACTACTTTGAGATATCATCTAACTCCAATGAGACTAGCCTATATCACAAAATCTCAAGACCAGAGATGTTGGCGTGGATGCGGAGAAAAGGGAACACTTCTGCACTGCTGGTGGGAATGCAAATTAATACATTCCTTTTGGAGGGATATATGGAGAACACTCAGAGATCTAAAAATAGATCTGCCATTCAATCCTGTAATTCCTCTGCTGGGCATATACCCAGAAGACCAAAAATCACAACATAACAAAGATATTTGTACCAGAATGTTTATTGCAGCCCAATTCATAATAGCTAAGTCATGGAAAAAGCCCAAGTGCCCATCGATCCACGAATGGATTAATAAATTGTGGTATATGTATACCATGGAATACTATGCAGCCTTAAAGAAAGATGGAGACTTTACCTCTTTCATGTTTACATGGATGGAGCTGGAACATATTCTTCTTAGTAAAGTATCCCAAGAATGGAAGAAAAAATACCCAATGTACACAGCCCTACTATGAAACTAATTTGGGACTCTCACATGAAAGCTATAACCCAGCTACAACTTAACAATAGTGGGAAGTGGGAAAAGGGGGTGGGTGGGTAGAGGGAGGGGAATCGGTGGGATCACACCTGTGGTGCATATTACAGGGGTATTTGCGAAACTTGGTAAATGTAGAATGTAAATGTTTTGGCACAGTAACTGAGATAACGCCGGAAAGGCTATGTTAACCACTGTGATAAAAATGTGTCAAATGGTTTATGAAGTGAGTGTATGATGCCCCATAATCATATCATTGTATACAGTTATGATTTAATAAAAAAAATTAAAAAAAAACATTTGAAAAAAAAAAATGTAAGAAAAATTATCCAATGTACTCAGCCCTGCTATGAAACTAATTTATTGCTTTCATATGAAAGCTATAACCTAGTTATAACCTAAAAATATGGGGAAGGGAGGAGGGGGGCAGGGAGGATGGACCAAGGGATGGTTATTGGTAGGATTACACCTACGGTGCATCTTACAAGAGTATATGTGAAACTTAGTAAATGTAGAACATAAATGTCTTAACACAATAACTAAGAAAATGCCAGGAAGGCTATGTTAATCAGTGTGATGAAAATGTGTCAAATGGTATATAAAACCAGTGTATGGTGTCCCATGATTGTATTAATGTACACAGTTATGAATTTAAATAAAAAAAAGAAAAAACAGAAAGATCACCCATTAATAACCTAACTAATTTCACACCTCAAGGAACTAGAAAAAGAACAACAAACCAAACCCAAAGTTAGCAGAAGACAAAGAATATCAATGATCAGAGAGGAGCTACATTAAACTAAAATCAACAAAGTATAAAGAATAAGTGAAACAAAAAAGTGGTTATTTCAGAAAATAAACAAAATCAAAAGGCTTCTAGCAACATGAACCAAGAAAAGAAGAGAGAGAATTGCAATAAATTCAGTCAGAAATGAAAAAAAAAAAGTCACCACTGGTACTGTAGAAATAAAATGGTCATCCAAGACTATTATTAACATCTCTATGTACACAAACTAGAAAATTCAGAAGAAACTGAAAAATTCCCAGAATATATATATATAATCTCCAAAGCTTTATACTTGAGTGTTTTTGGAGTGGATACATCAAGATTTAATCACCTGGAATTAAAGACCCCCTTTAGGGACCAATCCCTGTACTTAGTTCAAAATGAGTAATAGTCACATAACCATCACTCTGCAAATACTAATTTGGGAGATTTCAATTTACAAAATAAACCTATAGACAAAACAAATTATAATATTATTTTACAGGTATAAGAAGAATCATATGAATATTATAATTCTTGACAACATAAAACTTAAATAAAAACAAATCAAGAGCAAAATTAATAAGTGAAGGAATGAACAGAGCTAGAAATAATTATAAATTTCTTTATTCTACATTCTTATGTATTCTCTAAAGCTATTAAATCAAGAAATGCAAAAGTGAAGGAACATATATGAGAGCACTCCAAAAAATATCTAGCCAGGTATGTCTCTATTTTTCATGTTATATGGCTGGATACTTTCCAGACAGCCCTCATATCCTTTACAGTTACACAATGAATTACTAAAAGAACCAAAATAATAATTTAATAAGTTTACAGATAGGAAGATAAGGTACAGTATAATAAAAATGTTTCTAAACTTTCATCTTTTATTTCATAAAGTAAGTTAGTGCAGTCTAAACTTATAACTAAGGGAATAGAAGTAGAAATAAAAACATTAACATTCTAATGGGAACTGTCAAAGTAATGAAAAGAGAAAATAGTTAAAATGTACTGATCTTGTGGACTTGGTTCTGGAGTTGGGGAAAGATTGACACTTTTATAATCTTATTTTCCATGGTTTTCAAAACCTAGACTTTTCCATGTTCAGACATTGCTTTTATAGAGACTCGAAGTCCCGGTAGTTTGCCAATTGCAAATGAAGTTTCCTGGGCTCAGCCATGAATTCACTGTGATTAATAACAACTTAACCAGTGCCCAGAAATTGGGAGAATAAATAACCTTGTCATTTCCACCCCCTGAGCTGTGGGTTCATTTTATATAACCATGTTAATTCTACTTGTAATCCCCATGAAGTGCAGGGACTTCTGTTATTTCTTATCTTTAAGCCTCTTTTATCTCTTCTGAACTCAAAAGGCTTGCTTTCTAAAAGAGCTGGTGGGGTTGGGGAGAAAAAAAAAACAATAAGAAATGACTAGGGTGTTGGAAGATGAAAAGGAATGACAATCATTAGGTTAAAATAATTAGATATTTAGTCTTCCCTGCATAACTCAAAGGGCTCAACATTCCTCATGTGATAATGAGAATTTCATACATCTCTAAATTATTTTAAGAAAGCCTTGTTTTCATGAAAGTACATGAGAACCTAAAATATTCAATAATGTACCAAATCAAAAATTTATGAGTTCAGCTGCTTACCTTAGGGATGAGGTCTGTTTTAACCTTCTACAATTCTTGAGGGAAGGGGAGAACACAAAATTCAGAGAACATTAAAATGAATCAATGAGTCTCTGAGTTGAAGTAGAACCCAGTTGATTCTATCTGTTGATAACTGAGTGTGCACAGAGATCTCCAAAATCTAGTTCTCCATCAGCAATGAGGTAGAAAAGAAATTTGATGAATGTGATCAATTCTTCATTCTTTTCATTAATGAAAAGAATATGACTCCTGAATTATTTGGATTTCTATTATTTGAGGCTATTGAACTAATTGGGTTTTTAAAATTATTTTGAATTATTGTAGGTACACACTACATAATAGTTATATATATTTATAGGTTACATGTGATATTTTGATACAGGCATACAATGTGTAATAAATAAATCAGGGTATCTTGGGTATCTATCATCTCACGAATTTATTATTTTTGCGTGTTAGGAACATTCCAAGTCCACTCTTTTAGTTATTTTACCATAACTTAGTGATGAATATAGTCACTTAGTTGTGTTATCAAATATTGTTCATTCTATCTAACTATATTTGTACACCCATTAGCCATTCCCATTTTATATTCCTCTGTAATGCCTTTACCAGTCTCTGGTGACAATCATTTTACTCTTTGTCCTAATGAGATCAATTGTTTTAATATTTAGACCTTGTTTTTTTCTGGGACAAGAGAAAGTAGTGGTCCTGAGTACATAGCTGGTAACTATCTCCCCACTTTGTTCTGTGAAAAATAGGAACTAAATTCATGAATTATATTTAATCTCATTCTGTTCTTCCCATATCTTCCTCCCACAACACACACACATACACACCCACACACATTGCAAATTCATCCTCCACCTCAACCACTTGTGGGCAAGAAATGCATTGGCCTTAAAAGCTCAATGATTTGAGTAACATCAGCAAAGTGGCAGTCTAGGAAATATCCAAGCCCTAGTACCTAGAATAGTCAAATTCATAATTTTTTTCTTTGTTTTTATTAAATCATAGCTGTGTACATTGATATATTCATGGGGCATCATTCACTAGCTTCACAGACCATTTACCAAGTTTCACATATACCCTTGTAAGATGCACTGCTGGTGTAATCCCACCAATCCCCTTCCTTCTACCCACCTCTCTCCTCACTCCCCTCCCTTTCTCCCTTCTCCCTATTCTTAGGTTGTAACTGGGTTATAGCTTTCATGTGAAAAGCTAAATTAGTTTCATAGTAGGTCTGAGTACATTGGGTACTTTTTCTTCCATTCTTGAGATACTTTACTAAGAAGAATATGTTCCAGCTCCATCCATGTAAACATGAAAGAGGTAAAGTCTCCATCTTTCTTTAAGGCTGCATAATATTCCATGGTGTACATATACCACAATTTATTAATCCATTCGTGGATTGATGGGCACTTGGGCTTCTTCCATGACTTAGCAATTATGAATTGCACTGCAATAAACATTTTGGTACAAATATCTTTGTTATTATGTGATTTTTGGTCTTCTGGGTATATGCCCAGTAGAGGGATTACGGAATTGAATGGCACATCTATTTTTAGATCTCTAAGTGTTCTCCATATCTCTTTCCAAAAGGAATGTATTAATTTGCATTCCCACCAGCAGTGCAAAAGTGTTCCCTTTTCTCCATATCCGCACCAACATCTCTGCTCTTGGGATTTTGTGATATAGGCTAGTCTCACTGGAGTTAGATGGTATCTCAAAGTAGTTTTGATTTGCATTTCTCTGATGATTAAAGATGATGAGCATTTTTTCATATGTCTGAAGGCCGCACGCCTGTCTTCTTCAGAGAAGTTTCTCTTCAAATCCCTTGCCCAGCCTATGATGGGATCCCTTGTTCTATTCTTGCTAATGCGTTTGAGTTCTCTGTGGATTCTGGTTATTAAACCTTTGTCGGAGACATAACCTGCAAATATCTTCTCCCATTCTGAGGGCTGTCTACTTGCTTTACTTACTGTGTTCTTGGCTGTGCAGAAGCTTTTTAGTTTGATCAAGTCCCAGTAGTGTATTTTTGAAGATGCATCAATTGCCCAGGGGGTCCTCCTCATAAAATACTCGCCCATCCCGATCTCTTCAAGGGTTTTCCCTGCACTCTCCTCTAGTATCATTATAGTTTCATGTCTTAAGTTTAAATCTTTGATACAGTGAGAGTCTACCTTAGTTAATGGTGAAAGGTGTGGGTCCAGTTTCAGTCTTCTACAGGTTGCCAGCCAGTTCACCCAGCACCATTTGTTAAATAGGGAATCTTTTCCCCACTGAATGTTTTTAATTGGCTTGTCAAAGATTAAATAACAGTAAGTAGCTGGGTTCACCTCTTGGTTCTCTATTCTGTTCCAGACATCTAATTCTCTGTTTTTGTGCCAATACCATGCTGTTTTGATCACTATCGATTTGTAGTATAGTCTCAGGTCTGGTAGCATAATTCCTCTTGCTTTGTTTTTATTTCTGAGTAATGTCTTGGCTATTCGAGGTTTTTTCTGATTCCATATAAAATGAAGTATTGTTTTTTCCAGATCTTTAAAGTATGACAGTGGAGCTTTAATAGGGATTGCATTGAAATTATATGTTGCTTTGGGTAGTATGGACATTTTACCAATGTTGATTCTTCCCAGCCATGAGCATGGTATGTTTTTCCATTTGTTAATATTTTCAGCTATTTCTTTTCTTAGAGTTTCATAGTTCTCTTTATAGAGATCTTTCACATCCTTTCTTAGATAAATTCCCAAATATTTCATCTTCTTTGGCACTACTGTGAATGGGATAGAGTCCTTAACTGTTTTTTCAACTTGCCTATTGTTGGTATATATAAAGGCTACCAATTTATGAATGTTGATTTTGTAACCTGAGACACTGCTGTATTCCTTGATCACTTCTAAGAGTTTTGTAGTAGCATCCCTAGTGTTTTCCAGATATACAATCATATCATCTGTGAAGAGCGAAAGTTTGATCTCTTCTGACCCCATATGGATACCCTTGATCACCTTTTCTTCCCTAATTGCGGTGCCTAAAACTTCCATTACAATCTTAAAAAGGAATGGAGACAGTGGGCAGCCTTGTCTGATTCCTGATTTGAGTGGAAATGATTCCAATTTGACTCCATTCAATATGATATCGGCTGTGGGTTTGCTGTAGATGGTCTCTATCAGTTTAAGAAATGTCCCTTCTATACCGATTTTCTTAAGTGTTCTGATCATGAAGGGATGCTGGATATTATCAAAAGCTTTTTCTGCATTGATTGAGAGAATCATATGGTCTTTGTTTTTTAATTTGTTTATGTGTTGGATTACATTTATAGATTTAGGTATATTGAATCAGCCTTGAGACCCTGGGATAAAACCAAATTGGTCATGATGTATAATTTGTTTGATGTGCTGCTGGATTCTGTTAGGATCTTGTTGAATATTTTTGCATCTATATTCATTAGTGATATCGGTCTATAATTTTCTTTTCTTGTTGGGTCTTTTCCTGGTTTGGAGATCAGGGTGATGTTTGCTTCGTAGAACGTGTTGGGTAGTCTTCCTTCTTTTTCTACCTTTTGGAACAGGTTGAGTAATATAGGTACTAATTCCTCTTTAAAGGTTTGGTAGAATTCTGACGTGAAACCATCTGGTCCCGGGCTTTTCTTTTTAGGGAGGTTTTGTATGGTTGATGCTATTTCCGAACTTCATATGGGCCTGTTCAACATTTCCACTTGATTCTGGCTAAGTCTTGGAAGGTGACGTGTTTCCAAGTATCGGTCAATTTCCTTCAGATTTTCATATTTCTAAGAATACAGTTTCTTGTAATATTCATTAAGGATTTTTGGGGTTTCTGAGGAGTCTGTTGTTATTTTGTCTTTGTTGTTTCTGATTCATGAGATTAGAGATTTTAGTCCTTTTTTCCTGATTAGGTTGGCCAAAGGTTTATCTATTTTATTGACCTTTTCAAAAACCAGCTTTTTGATATATTGATCTGTTGTATTATTCTTTTGTTTTCAATTTCATTTAATTCTGCTCTAATTTTGGTTATTTCTTTTCTTCTACTGGGTTTGGGGTTGGAATGTTCTTCCTTTCCCAGTTGCCAGAGATGTCCCATTAAATTGTTAACTTCCTCTCTTTCCGTTCTCTTGAGGAAGGCTTGCAGTGCTATAAATTTCCCTCTTAGAAATACCTTTGCGGTGTTCCAGAGGTTATGATAGTTCGTGTCTTGTCGTTTTGTTCCAAAAAGTTGGCAATTTCTTTCTTAATCTCATCTCTGACCCAGCTATCATTCAGCATAAGGTTATTTAACTTCCATGTTTTTGTATGAGTATGCAGATTCCTGTTGTTACTCAGCTCAAGTTTTATTCCATAGTGGTCTGAGAAGATGCATGGAATAATTTCTATTCCTTTAAATTTACTGAGGTTAGACTTGTGACCCAAGATGTGATTGATTTTGGAGTAAGTTCCATGGGCTGATGAGAAGTATGTGTATTCAGTTTTGTTGGGATGAAATGTTCTGTAGATATCTGCTAAATCCAAACATTGGATGGTTAGGTTTAAATATAAAATTTCTTTGCTCAGCTTCTTGTTGGAGGATCGATCCAACACTGTCAAAGGAGTGTTGAAATCTACGACTATTATGGAGCTGGAGGAAATCAAGTTGCTCATGTCTGTTAGAGTTTCTCTTATAAATTGAGGTGCATTCTGGTTGGGTGCATAGATATTAATAATTGAGATCTGATCATATTGAGTATTACCCTTAACAAATATGAAGTGACCATTCTTGTCCTTCCTTACTTTTGTTGGTTTAAAGCCTATTGTATCTACAAATAAAATTGCAACACCTGCTTCTTTCTGATGACAATTTGCCTGAAATATGGATGACCATCCTTTCACCCTGAGTCTGTATTTGTCTTTTAAGTTAAGATGTGACTCTTGTATGCAACAAATATCTGGCCTGAGTTTTTGTATCCAGTCAGCTAACCTATGCACTTTAGAGGACAGTTTAAGCCGTTCACATTAATGGAGAATATTGATAACTCTGGTGAAGTTTTGGGTATCGAGTTTTTCAAAAGTCCAGTGGCCATTTTTAATCCTTTCGCCAGTGTGGAAATTGGAGTTTGATCCGAAGTTTCTGAGTGAGTTTACTTTTGTGGTATAGGATTGGGTTGGTCATTATGGAGGATAGGTCTGAGAATATCATGAAGAGCTGGTTTGGTTATGGCAAATTTCTTCAACATATGAATATCATTAAAGTATTTAATTTCTCGATCATAAATGAAACTGAGTTTAGCTGGATACAAGATCCAGGGTTGAAAGTTATTTTGCTTTGGGAGATTAAAAGTCAGTGACCACCCTCTTCTGGCTTGAAAAGTTTCAGCAGAGAGATCTGCAGTCATTCTAATATTCTTCCCTTTGAAGGTAGTGGTTTTCTTTCTCCTGGCAGATTTGAGGATTTTCTCCTTCATATTAACTTTAGTGAAAGTAATTATGATATGCCTGGGGGATGTCTTATTGGGGTTGAGTCGTGCTGGGGTTCTGAAGCTGTCCGCTATCTGAATTTCAGAATCTCTAGGCATGTCCGGAAAATTCTCTTTCATAATTTCATGCAGAAGGGCCTCTGTGCCCAGCGAGGCCACTTCATCTGTTTCTGGAACTCCTATGATTTGGATATTCGCCTTCTTCGAATTATCCCAGAGCTCTCTGAGACAATGATCCATTTTTGCTCTCCATTTCTCTTCCTCTTTGAGAGTTTGGGAGTGTTCAAAGGCTTTATCTTCAATGTCAGAAATCCTTTCTTCTGCTTGCTCCATTCTGTTGCTGAGGGATTCTACTGTATTTTTCATATCTTTGAGGGCTGCAAATTCTTGCTTCAGTGTGTCTAAGTCTTTGGTAGTTTTGTCGTTAAATTCGTTAAATTCTTGAGACAACTTTTGAATTTCTCCTCGAATTCCTAATTCTACTTTGTTAATCTTGTCTGCAATCCAAATTCTGAATTCGATTTCTGACATCTCAGCCAGTTGTTTATGAAAGGGATCTTCAATTGCATCTGCCATATCTTTCCTTGGGGGGGTTGATCTATTCTGGTTATTCACATTACCAGAAGTTTTTCCACTGATTCCGCCCCATGGTTGTTTTGCTCCCTCTGATTTTTTCCCCTGGGGCTTTGTTGAGGGCCTGTATAGTGTTGTGGCCTGAGAAACTGGGGCCCTGTCTGGTGTGGTGGGGCTAAGTGTTTCTGTCTTGTTTTCAGCTGGTTTCTGTTCCACCCTAGTGAAACAGATACTCTGGATTGAGGTCTCAGCTATGGAGAAATATCAGCAATTAAGTCACCCCACCCCCCACCGGCAAACAATTGGAAAAGAAAAATCAAACCTTCCTACCACCGTGCACCCAGGGCACCACCTGATTTGTCCTCAGGTGATTGGTTCAGTTCAAAAAGTCCAAATCAATTTTCTCAGTCTGCACCTGTCTCAGGTGAGAGAGTTTAAGAGGTCTCTGGGAACTGGATCACAGGGGTCTGGTGACTATTCTGGTGTGGCTTGCTCCAGTGCTGCATGGAGTCAGGAGAAGTCACCCAGCGAATAGATCAGTCTGGGAAGATTGATGCCTCCTTCCCCACCTTGCCCTGCTGTCACACCCAGTCCCTGATAGCCCTGCAGTTGGCTGACCCAGTTGCCTGTAGTGAATCGGTACTCCAGGAGTTTGCACCTGCCTGAATCACAAGGAAGTCTGCCAGGCCACTGCACTCTGCCTCTCTCTAGCACGAGGAGGTGAGGCCTGACAACCTCGGGTGCTTGATGAAGGTTGGAGGGTTTTCACTCAGGTCCAGTCTCGCCCCTGATTAATGTTACTGACAGAACAGAACAGAAGAGCTCTGCGATTCCCCTGCAGAAGAGAAGCTGAATTGAGTTCCAAATCAGCTTGTCTTTGCTCTTGTATTGTCTATAGGCTGACGATCCCCTGAGGGCCAGGTGCATCTTAGGTTTAGTAAAGCGGACCTCTGGGTCAGCCCCGCCCTGGGAGTTTCCCCGGTTTGCAAGTTGGAGTAGCCTCAGGCAAATCCTATACTCAGAGTCTCTGGTTGCCCAGGGAAACAGGGGGTGTGGCTTCAGAATATTCGGTAGTAAGCCATATTGCTAGCAAAAGAGGGCTGCTGTTTCATGGCTCAGGCAACCGCTGCTCCAGTGTAGTTCCCTTCTGGCCAACCATCCTCTCTCTGCTCCCGTACCCCAGAGTCTGCACCAACCGGCTGCAGCCCAGCACTGTCTACACCCCTCGAGCTATCGCCCAAGAGTCTGGACCCCTGTGGAACAGGCCTCCAGATCTTGGAGTGAGAGCAGAGGGGAGTGCGGGGAGCTCTGGGAGCCTGGGGTTGCGGGCAGAGAACACACACAGCTTTACACAGTTTTATGCCTGCCGTATTGTCACCAAACGACAGCTGTCACACTGTGCCTCAGGGAACTGCCACTCTGGTGCGGTCCCCTCTCTGCAGACCGGGACTGGCCTCCAGACCTCAGTGTGAATAAAGGGGAGTGCTGGGAGCTCAGAATTCCAGGTAGAGACTATATACAGTTTATACAGTTTTATGCCTGGCAGGAGCACGCCATGGCACCCTAGTAGGGGAGATAGGTCCATTTTTTAGTGGATCTCTCCCATGGAGTGTAGTGGGAGGACCTTTGAACTCTGCCCGATTGTTTGTGGGGTACTCTGAGCCGTTCTCATGGGGGAGGGGACTCCCGTCCGCTTGGTGATAGATTTTATACCTTTTGTTTCTGTCCTTGTGGTCGCAGCTCACCTCAGCTGGGTTGACGTGCGTTCTTCAACCTTCTGTCTTAGTGTAGCTCAAATCCACCAGGTTACTTGCTGAATTTTTGTCCTTTAACTCTCCTATTGGACGGGAGCCTCTGTGGAAAGCTGGCTTCAGTCAGCCATCTTGTCTCCTCCCCCTCAAATTCATAATTTATAAACAAGGTAGAATAGTGCTTTCAAGGGAACAGGGGGACCTACAGGGTTACTACTTAGTAGGTACAGAATTTTCATTGGGAATGATGGAAAAAGTTTTGGAGATATGGAATAATGATAACCATAAAACAATATGAATGCACTTAATACCACTTAATACTATACTTACATGTTGTAAAAATAGTAAATTTGATGTTATATATAGTTTACCACAATATAAAAAGTGTAATGATCTGAAGTTAGTTCATGTGTGGCAAACTTTTCTACTTCACTATAACTTGCATATATGACACTACAATTCTATAATAATTTTTGTACATCAAGAAAAGATTAATTTCTCAGTAGGGCAGGGCAAGTACCGTATCTAGCAACTTTGACAGGCTAAACTAATTTCTATTTGAGAGTTTGGAAATTGAAAGAGCATATTTCAGATGCCTGGAAAATGTATGAATGTTATTGCACATGTGTATGCATGCACATCCTTGTGTGTGTATGTGTATACAGAGAGGAAAACAGAAAAAAGCACAGAAAGAGATGGAGAGAGAGAGTGACCAACATTGAGATAGGCTAGATTCAAGACAAAAAATTTCAATCAGAAGCCCTAGGAAAATGCTGTGGAATCAGACAGATTATATACTTTTTTGTTATTGGCCCCCTCATTGCCTTATTGTGTTCTATTGGGCTTATATACCTTTCTGAACAATATGTTATCATGTATTATACATTACATTACATATATACTTTGAGGACCTCTTATAATTGCAGAAGTCTAATGTGCCTTATATCCATCTTTTGTTATCAGTATACAGTGACTATTACAATTTTAATATAGTTTTTTCCCTTCTCATAATGTGTATATACCTTTTGGCATCCTCTATATTTAAATTTTAATGTATTAAAATTAAATTAATTCTGAAAAACAGTTCTCAGTCACACTAGCCCATTTCAAATGTTCAATATTCACAAGTGGCTAGTAGATTCATACTGGACAGCACAGCGAAAGAAAAAAAAATTTTCCATCATTAATCAAAGTTATATTGGACATTGCTGGTCTATGGAGAAGAGACAAAAAGAAAACTTATTGAATATATGTAGCCAAAAACATTTTCTTGGATTCTTTTGCAAGGATCTTGGCTTCTAAATGGTCCGGAAACTATTAAAGGCCCACTAAGAATTCAATTAGAATCCTTGGCAAACTAGCCTGTCTTGATCCACGATAAACTACATTTGTCAGTCAACACACCAAAGAAAGAAAGAAAAAAAAATGACTGTGCTACCAGGTGAGTGATGCAGGAACTATTTTCAGGGGAGCCATCTTTCAATGGATTCTTTAACCCATGCAGGCCCTCTAGAGATTACTTTGACTCTTCTCCAGGATGGCATTTTCATTATGAGGAGGTAGAACACTGTCCTGGGTTTCAGTTCTCTTGGTAGAAAGAACACAAAGCTCTATTCAGTATCATCTTTAGTGCTGATTTTCCTCCTTGGGACAATCTTCCAACAATCAAATTAATATCAAAATAGTAATATTAAGCACTTATTCATGGTTTTCCTCTAGGCTAAAAGAAGGATTAAAGTTGTTATCATATGATATATTAACAAGGTGGTAACTCAAAGAACCCATGGAGCAGTAAGAAATGTGAGGTTGAGCCAGAGAAATGGGTTTTAATTAGACAAATTTAGAAGTTAGGACATTCTGCAAGAAATCTACTCTGCACTAATAACAATAGCACCATGGGAAAAATTGGAACAGTTGTTCTAGATGAGAGAGACAAAAGCAATATAGCCAAATGCAATATATGCAACTTATTTGTATGCCATTTCAGAGATTAAAGAAATATAGCTATACAAGTCATTTTAGAATTAATTGACCAATGTTGGTTATGAACTGGATATTAAGTGATGGTATGGAATTTTAATGTTAATATTCTCAAGAGTGATAATGTCATTGTGTTGGGAAAAGAGAATGTCCTTATTTTCAGAAAATGCAAATTGAATAAAATATTTGGGGAAAATGCACATAGTGTCTGCAACTATCAAATGCTTAGAGAAAAAGCATAAAAATCTGATCTTTCTAGGATGTACAAGATGTGACAGTTGAAACTCCTTGAAAGAGTTTGCAAAGTCAAGGATTAATAAACACAAATACTAGTGTCACTTTACCACCCTTCGGTGATTTTGGCCTTAAGGTATATTTAGTATATTGTATATACTATAAGGTATATTTAGTATATTTTATTTCTGCAATCCAGCAATGCTGGCATCGATGATATATATAATATAAGTCTCCATTTCAAACTGGAATATGCTGTCTGAAATTTAATTATCTCCCTGGGCTTTGTTCTATATACTATGTGTTCTATATTTCTTAACTCTGTATCCATATTTTGTTAGGCAAAGACATTTAAGCCATCCCCTGAATTTAGGATATATGGTTAAACAAGTACTTGAATTTACTGCTTAAAAACTCTAATAATAACAGATTTTATTTGTTTGTTTGGTTGGTTTTCCATGGCTTTAACTACTACTTAATTTTAAATTCAAGGTGTTGCTTTTATTTTTTCAGTTACATCTTATGATGTTCTTTCACTCTAATAAAACTAATGAATCAGCAAAAAAAAAAGCATAAAAATCAGAGAATTAAAGAAAAGAAAGTGAAGTATTGGTTAGTTAATGAATCTAGGTGGTATACAGGTTGTCATTGTTTTATTTTTGCATCCTTTTTCTAGGTCTGAAAATATTTAAAATAAAAAAGATATTCAGAAAATTAATAAAACAAACAGTTGATTCTTCAAAAAGATAAATAAAATTGATAAACCTCAATCACAAATGAAAGGAGGGAAATAACAACTGATACCACAGAAATGCAAGAGATTATTTCTGACTACTACCAAAAACTCTGTCCAGAAATTTGACAATGTGGAAGAAATGTATCAATACCTGGAATCCTACCATCTCCCTACACTTAATCAGGAAGAAATAGATCTCTTGAACAGACCAATGTCAAGAACTGACATTGTAGAAAGAATAAAAAAGCTTGCAACCAAAAAAAAAAAGCCCAGAAACACATGGCTTCCCATCAGAATTCTACCACAGCTTCAAAGATGAGCTTGTACCTATACTGCAGAACCTATTCCAAAACATAGAGAAGGAAGGAACCTTCCCCAATACATTCGATGAAACAAACATCACCTTGATTCCAAAACGAGGAAAGGACCCAACTAAAAAGGAGAACTTCAGACCAATTTCATTAATGAATATCAATGCAAAAATACTCAATAAATTCTTAGCTAATCAATTGCAACTACACATTAAAAGAATAATACACATCACGTAGAATTATAATTCAAGTAGGCTTTATCCAAGGGATGCAAGGTTGTTTTAAACATACTGAAATCCATGTCAATAGAAGCAAAACAAAGACCATATGATCCTCTCAATAGATGCAGAAAATGCATTTGACAAAATTCAGCACCCTTTTCTAACAAGACCACTTAAGAAAATAGGCCCAGGTGGCACATTTCTAAAACTGACTTCACAACTAACATCATACTGAATGGAGTAAAACTGAAAGCTTTCCCACTTAGAACTGAAACCAGACAAGGATGTCCATTATCACCACTAATATTATACATAGTTCTGGAAGTTCTAGCCAATGCAGTCAAGCAAGAGAAGGATATAAGGGCATCCAAATGGGGGCAGAGGAGGTCAAACTCCCCCTTTTTGCTAATGATATGATCTTATACTTAGAAAACCCCAGCTTGGCACCCACAGTTCAGCGGATAGGGTGCCAGTCATATACACCAGAGCTGGCAGGTTTGAATCCAGCCTGGGCCTGCCAAACAACAATGACAACTACAGCCAAAAAATAGCTGGGCCACTGTGGTGAGCACCTGTAGTTGCAGCATTGGGAGGCTGAGGCAAGAGAATTGCTTAAACCCAAGAGTTTGAGGTTGCTGTGAGCTGTGAGGGCACAGCACTCTACCCACGGCAACAGCTTGAGACTCTGTCTGAAAAAAAAAAAAAGAAGAAGAAGAAGGAGAAAAAGAAAAAGAAGGAGGAGGAGGAGGAAAAGTAGGAAGAAAGAGGTATAAGAGGAAGAAGATGAAGATGAAGAAGAACACCCCAGAGATTCAATCACAAAACTCCTGGAAGTGATCAAGAAATACAGTAGCATCTCAGGGTATAAAATAAATGTCCACAAATCAGTAGCCTTTGTATATGCCAATAGTAGCCAAGTTCAGAAGCAAATCAAGGGCACAATTCACTGTGCAGTGGCTTCAAAGAAAATGAAATACTTAGGGATATACCTAACAAAAGAGGTGAAGGATCTTTACAAAGAGACTTATGAAACCTTAAGGAAAGTAATTGCAAAAGACACTAACCAATGGAAGAACATACCATGCTCATGGCTGGAAAGAATCAAAATTGTCAAAATGTCTATTCTACCCAAAGCAATCAATAGATTTAATGCAATTCCCATTAAAATACCAATAACATATTGTGAAGAACTGGAAAAGATAGTACTTTGTTTTATATGGAACCAGAAAAAAAATCCATATATCTAAAGTATTCTTAGTAATAAAAACAAAACCAGAGGCATCACCCTACCAGACCTCAGGGTATATTACAAGTCCATAGTAATCAAAACAGTATGGTATTGGCACAAAAATAGAGACATAGACATATGGTACAAAATAGAAAACCAAGAGATAAAACCATTCTCTACTTTCATATGATCTTTGATAAACCAAATAAAAGTATACAATGGGAAAAGAATGCCTATTCTACAAATGGTGCTGGGAGAACTGCGAGATAACCACATGTAAAAGACTGAAACTGGACCCTCGCCTTTCACCATTTATAAAAATTGACTCAAGATAGATAAAAAATTTAAATCTAAAACATGAAATGATAAAAATCTTATAAGAAAGTGTGGGGAAAACTCTTGATGATGTTGGACTGGGCAATGATTTTTTATGACAAAGACTTCAGGGGCCATCACAACAATAAAAATTAACAAATGGTATTTAATTAAGCTGAAAAGATTCTGCACAGTTAAGGACACAGTAAGTAAAGCAAAAATGATGATATAAGCTTACTCTTAGACAACTCCTGAGACTCAACCACAAAATTCCTGGAAGTGATCAGGAAATACAGTAGCTTCTCAGGGTATAAAATCAATAACCTTCAGAATGGGAAAAAATACTTGCAAGGTATGAATCTTATGAAAGGTTGATAACTAGAATCTACAGAGAACTCAAATTAATCAACAAAGATAGAGTAAACAATCCCATTTACCACTGGGCAAGAGATATGAATAGAACCTTCTCTAATGAAGACAGACAAATGGCTAACAAACATTTGGAAATATGTTCATCTTCCCTGATCATCAGAGAAATGCAGATCAAAATCACTTTGAGTTATCACCTAACCCCAGTGAGAACAGCCCACAACACAAAGTCTCAAAGGTGCAGGTGCTGGCATGGATGTGGAGAGAACAGAACACTTTTATGCTGATGTGGCACTGAAAACTAAAACAACCTTTTTGGAAAGAAGTATGGAGAATCCTCAAAGATCTCAAATTAGGCCTCCCATTTGATCCTGGAATCCCACTAAATTTTTTTTCTCATAAGGAAATTTGAACTACACTGTTTATTGCAGCTCAATTTATAATAGCCAAAATGTGGAAACAATGTAAATGCCCACCAACCCAAGAATGGATTGACAAGCTATGGTATATGTATACCATGGAATACCATTCAGCCATTAAAAAAGATGGAGACTTTACATCTTTTGCATTAACCTGGATGGAGCTGGAACACATTTTCTTAGTAAAGCATCATGAGAATGGAGAAGCAAGAATCCAGTGTACTCAATTCTTTTTTTATTTTTTGAGTTATAATTGTCTGTTTAATACAACCGCGCCATTTTCTCTTCTAAGAACCATCTCATAAATTAAAGAATGAGATAACCAAGAAAGAGATTTAAGAAGTTATTTCTAGATAAAACTCAATTTAAATCGTATTTCAAACACTATACTGTCCCCTTTTTATTGTAATAATTTCACCCACACAAAAATGAATTAGTTGCTTTTACTGTGTAATTTTGGAATATCAACTCTACTGCCTCCAATAGAAAATCAATAATTATTTTTATAACATTAGTTATTTCTAAAGACAGTATCAACTGAGACCTTTTTGCACTTATGACTAATCCATTACAAACACTTGCCAGTCTTAAAAACACAATTCCCATAAAAGTGCAGTTACACCAAGTACAGACAGGAAAGTATAAGGAGCTCGCTGGCTTTGCTATACCAAATGGATAAAAAGGGAAACTGAATTTATACTGTAGGTGTATACAAATAAATAAAATAAAATCCTACCCTTCCTTTCTGTATTTTTCTTAGATTTCTTTATACAAATAACAGAATGCTTCATTTTATTCAATAGGATGAATTCCTTAGAGAAAAACCAGAAAGAGCTGATAAACAACACCCAAATTTTTGGCTAATTTTTTTTCTACTTCTACCAATTTCCTGGCACGATTTAACACAAGAAGGAAAATCTTTTCAGTAAACTGAGGACTTGAGTTTACAGATGTCTTGAAGAACTTTGACAAGTTACATATATCCCATGTTGCTTTTGGTTTCCCATCTCTTCTTTGCTGCAAACTCCCATGCAAGTTTCTTCTTTTTTCCAGCAGCCTGTGAATTTTCAGCCTCCTTTTTAGCTTTTACAAAGTTGTGGCAAGCAACTACTTTGGCAATTTTTACACCTAGCTCTAGGGTAGCTAGCTGGTTGCTGAGTTCTTCGGCCTTCTCAATATTCCACTCTTCCACAGCTTGGTCTATCCTCTTTTCAAGGCCTGACTTTTCGACTTTTTTCTTTTTAACAGGGGGTTCAAATCTATCATTGACTCCAAAATACTGAGTAAGTTCCTTCCAGTGGGTTTCATTTGAGGGCTGTTCACTATGAGTTTCTGTTTCTTTCTTCAACTTACCTTTTCTGGAGTGTTTTCTTTTTTTCCTTCTGAATCTCGATGTTGAGCTTTTCTGTTCAGAATGTTTTTTATGCAATTCTTAAAATTTATTCCACATATTTAAGGGAATTCCAGAAGGGCATTCTTCATACGCATTTACATTTGCCTCTGTTTCAGTTTTTGAACCATCTGTTGGAAAATCCAAGGTTTCTGTTTTTCTAATGTTTCCATCCTCTTTATTTTCATGCAAGTTAAATCCAGAGTCCTCTAATGTGGCTTCATCTTCAGAATTCAACTCAATATCACCTTCATTTAGGCCAGGAGGTAGCAGCCCACTCCACATCTTTTCTTCCAGCAGGAAGTGGTGGCCCAGCAGCCATCTTAGGACCCCGCTAACATCAATTCTAATATGAAAGCAGTAGATGATCTAATACAAAGTGGGAGGTAGGAGAAGGAGGGAATAGGTAGAGGGGAGGTTGGAAGGGTATGGGGTCATGGTGTATGGCACAGCCCTTGCGAGTGGACACAATTATAAAAGGGACTTTACCCAGCAAATGCATTAAGTGTAACCTAATTCTTTGTAACCTCAATTAATCCCAAAGAATAAAAAAGAAAGAAAAATACACAAATACATGAATTAATTAATATGACTGCCTCAGAGAGACCACTTCTACTGCTGTACCTTGTTGCTTCCCTCCATAGAAGCAATAAAAAACCATTTTGTTCTTCTACATTGTTTTTCCTACCTTTACTACCAAATAGTTGGGTCCATGAGAGCAAGTATTATGCCTGTACCTTGCATGTGGTACCCCTTCTGTAGCACGTGGTACACACTCAATGAATCTTTATAGCCACTGAAAGTCACATTGAAGAGATCTAACATGCAGTCCAGTTATCCCTTGATATGTGAAAGATTGGTTCATAGACCTCTCCTGGATATCAAAATTTGCAGATGCTCAGGTCACTAATAAAAAATAGTGTAGTATTTGCATACAGCCTGCACATATCCTCTTGTATACTTTAAATCTTCTGTAGATTACTTATAATACTTGATACACATACAATGTGAATGCTATATAAATAGTTGTTATACTGTATTGTTTAGGGAATAATGACAAAAAAGTCTATACATGCTCAGTATAGATCTATTATATTTTCAAATATTTTTGATCCTCAGTTGAATCCACTGATACAAAATTCACAATTAAGGCTGACTATACACGGCATACCTATACATATCCGGAGCTTGCTCAAGATAGACAGAAAAAAAAGATCTTGACTAAGTAGAATGAAATTTGGGGTATATACTCATCTGTGGATGTTGCCTGCCCACTCCTACCACAGACACAGAGAAAACAATAATGTTTTCATGCTCTGCCAAATAAAAAGGTTCAGGCAACCACCGATATTATACTAAGAGGCAGCAGATCCACTCTCCTGAGGAGCTTTTCTTCCCTCTGTCCTAGGAGCTTCATGTTCCTGGACTCTCTTATGTCTGCTCTTTGCCAAACTGTAAGCTTCATGATGGTGGGAATTGCTCTGCTTCCATTTCTCAGGGCCTGACTCAAGGACTGGTCCAGAGTAGATGCTAAGAACATACGTTTGTTGAACTGAACAAAATATAAACTTTGTATTTGCAAAGATTCCTACTTTAGAGAATGACTCAGAGATCAAGAAGAATCCAAGAATCTAAAGATCAAATAAACCAGAGAGTGTGATTAAAACTATGGCAAGTTTTGAAATTTAGATCAATAAGTGAAAATTCATATTTCTTTTAATAACTTATTGCCTATTTTAGCCTGTTCAGAATATTTGCATACTCAATGACACAATAATGACTGAAAGTCTTATTTTCTGTCACCCAAGGGGCCTTCTTAAGCTCTAGAAAGAAGTCTATTCTAGATTGGGTTAGAAAAAAAAAATTAATCCCACTGCAGCTTGTAAATGGAGCCCTATGAATCTCAATAATGTCAAGAACCAAACAGTGCATTGAATAGGAACCTGATTGGAAGGCCTAAAAAAAGAAAATTAAGTTGATTGTAATCCTCGTGTATGACAGAAGTTAGATTTTCTCAGCTCAATTGTGCTCTATGGGTATCTGACAAGTCTAAACTGCCAGCCTAAAGGAGTTCAATAAATTTTAAGTTGTTTTTATGTCAAAGGGTTGAATTTAGACAAGCTGTGTTGACTTGAAATTGGACAGCTGCAATCTATATTTTCAGTTGTTCGAAATTTCAGTGCAGATTTGACAAGTATTGATGATTCTTTATTGACATGAAGCATTTGTTCAAATCATTGAATTCTGTAAAATGCCTTTTTCTAACTTTATTATTTTATGCTTTTGTTATTAAAAGTCTCACTTTCTTCTAATAAGTTTCAATAATCTTCAGAATAGAGAATACAATAAATATGTAAGAAAGTCAAGATTCAATGTAGCTTAGAATAAGCTGAACTTGTAATGAGACTGTTATTAATGTTAACTTTCCACAGTAGTTGTTTTCTGGGCATTTCACAAATTGCATAATTTGTCTTGTGTTTCTAAGTTTAATTTGCAGGTGCTGTGGTATCAGTAGTGTGGTGGGAGCTGTGATTACAAACAACATTTGATATATTATGGCTGTGGCATAGGTCAATGTTTTCTCTAAAAAGCCAGAGAGAATGTCTGTTTTAGAAGTCTTGCTTCTGTAACACCTACACATTAAGCAAGGCTTGTTTGCTTCTGTTAAATAGGTTTCCAGATATAAATGCTTCCCTTACAGAATTTTTTTTCACCTCCTCTGAAACATGATTCTCAGAGGAAAGTTGAGATTAATAGTACATCAGGTTATGTTTAACCTTCTCTCACTATTTCATTTTGTTTTAATTCTGTAACATTTGCATTTCAGAAATAGGGTACCTTTTGCATTAGGGTGGGACCCAGAGGCCTCATTTGGGTTAGATTTATTATCTAGTAAATGATTTTCTTAGTAAATCTCTTTACCTCTATGTCAGTCAGTCAATATCTATACTCTACTTTAGGCTGGGCATGGTGTTTCTCTAATCCTAGCACTGTGGGAAGTGTAGGCAGGTGGATTGCCTGAGCTCAGGAGTTTGAGACCTGAGTAAGCAAGATGGAGACCTTGTCTCTACTAAAAATAGAAAAGCTAGCTGAACCTTGTGGCAGGTGCCTGTAGTCCCAGCTACTCGATAGGCTAAGACAAGAGGGTTCCTGGAGCCTAAGAGTTTGAGGTTGCTGTGAGCTATAACACCGAGGCACTCTACCCAAGGCAACAGAATGAGACTCTGTTTCAAAAAACATGCTCTATTTTAATAAGATTTTTAATTTATCATTACTTTCTTTAAGATTTTTTTTAGGGTAGCAAAGAGAGATTTTATTTAGGAAGAATGAAGAAAACATATAGAGCACTTCCAAAGAGAGTTGGAAGTGGATCACTCTCATGGAGAAGAGGTGAGAGACACCGAGATCCAAAGGCCCACGCAGGGGTAAAAATACTCTCTCCATTTGAAATTGGTGCAAGTCTTTCATTGACCTTTCTGTGCCTTGAAGCAGTATTGCCCTTTTCCATTGGTCCTTGATTATCGCTATCTATTGGTCATTGGTTACCTACGTTACCTCATACCCACATTCTTATGTCCTCCAGACTTCCTGATTCAGCAGGCCAGGTTTTCCTCTCTCATCCTTGAAGCCCCTTTCTCAATGTCCCTTCTCATTTGCCTGAGGAAATATGGTCCTGAAATCTCAAAGAGAAAATGGACAATGACTGCTCTTAGCTACTTCCTGCTATCAAAAGGGGGCATTGGCCTCCCTATCAGGGACCCTCCTCAGGTTCCCCACTCTGAAGGAGTTTCAGGGGTTCAAAGTTTCTGGCCAGTGGGTCAAAAGGATCCATCAGTATTTGCTGGAATCCCTGCATCAGCATCATCTTAATGTGGAACTACGGGAGCCTGGAAGACAATAATGAAGTTGAAAAGGCTGGGTCCAAACATTAAGAAAAGGATGATCATAATTGTAGGCCCAGTGAAAATATCTAGAAAGAAAGGTTTCTTCAAATCAGTAGTCTCAAGGCATTTAAAAGAGCCTGCTTTAAGGACTGGAAGACTTTTTCTTATTCTATACTTCATGTTAGCTCCTACAGCTCCTCCCCCTTTAAAACCACAGAGGCTTAGCCAGCTCTCCATATCAGGGAATTTATATTTGACAGTACCGTGACATTCCTAGGAACTCCCTGAGTGGTTTTTTTTTTTCTTCTTCTTCTTTTTCATAGAGGGGCTCGTGAGGAAACAAATTATCTTGACTTTCTCATGTGAAAGCCTTCTTTCATTAGAAGAAAGAACAAAGACCAAGTAAGTGACTTCAGGTTCGCACAATTGGGCCTTTTCCTTTGACACCTTAAATCAGATGTCCTCAAACTTTTTAAACAGGGGGACAATTCACTATCCCTCAGACCACTGGAGGGTCGAACTATAGTTTAAAAAAAAAAAACTATGAACAAATTCCTATGGACACTGCACATATCTTATTTTGAAGTAAAAAAAAACGGGAACAAATACAATCACACCACCTCATGTGGCCCACGGGCCACAGTTTGAGGACCTGCCTTAAATCCTTCCTTCTTAAAAAAAGTATAATACTTGTCTAGTGTCCTCAACAGCAGATTTATATGAAGGTCTACAGATTATTAAGTCATCTACATATTAGCTAAGGGCACTCAGAGCCAAGTTCAGCTCCCTGAAAAGTTTACTCAGAGCATTCCTCAAAATTCCAAGCCTGTCTTGGAATCCCGGAGGGAGTACAGTCCACATTAATTCAATGGCATGCCTCATGTCTTAACTACACAGCAAAGGAGAAGTTAAATACCTGTGAATGTACTCCCCATCAATGCCAACAACAAAGTGAGAGGAGGAGGACGGGCAACCACCAAAGGTTCTCAAAACTTACAAAGCTTATCCCATGTCCAACAATGTGACAAGCTTACCAGAGACGTCCACTGTTCCCTATGGCCCTCTTGTTTGAAGATCCTGGGCTTCAACCACTGTTATCTTCTTGGCTGCTTTCTTGGGACAGTCCCTGGTGTCTAGGGCACCACAGTGGAGACGGGCGGGGCACAGTAATACCCTCCCTCCTCTGCCAACCATGTTAGGTCCATTCTGGTGATATTCTCTTCTCAGATGGCCCAGTTGACCACAGTAAAATATGTCTGGCCAGACTTCACACCATTACCAGAGGACAATCATCTCCCTTGCTTGTCTTGTACTGGACCATGGAGATTGGCTGTAATACCAGCTCCTAACAATTTAGTCTTTTGGCAATCTTTATGTGGCTCCTCTAGATTATAGTTGTTGAACACCAAGGTGACCAAGTTTAGTAGTTTATTAGACTCACTTTGGGATCCCAGTGCCTTATGCTGGAGTTTCCTGCACATATCAGAAGCTGATTGGTTAATATAATGAATACTGAGCACAATTCTCTCTTCCGCTGATTCAAACTCCAAGTTGGTACACTTCTGGACTGCTCCTGCTAGGCTTCCCCCAGAGGAGGCTGGACTTTTATCCTCATATTGGATCAGCTCAGCTAACTTGGAAACGTTTATTTGCTTTACTTGTATTTCCTTCCCTCATGCCTTCTATCAGGCAGCTCCGCATGTAATCCCTGGCTGCTCTGCCAGCTTCTCCTGCTTGCCCAGGTGGATAGTTCTACCTATTTTGGGTATGAACCACATTTGCCCCATCAGCCAAATTTTGATTAGTAGCACGTTGTCTATCTGCCTTGTGTCATGCAGCTAGTATTATACGCTCCTTTACATTCACAGTACAACAATAAGACAGTAAAATCATTTGATCCTTTCAAGTCAAATCAAAAATATTAGTTAAAGAGGGGCCTTCAGAGAACTTCTGGACAGTGGAACATGTGGCAGCGGCTGTGGGGTATGGACCTGCAGAGCTGGATGCTCTGGGACCCTCCCCACGCGGGGACCTGTATCCTTTATAAGAAACTGGTAAATTCCACAGGCACGAGAACTTAAAGAGCAAGAGGAAGTAAAAGGAAAATTAGGGCAAGGAAACAGATAAAAGAAACCACTCATGAGGAAGAATCAGCAGAAAACTCCAGGCAACATGAAGAACCAGTCCAGAAAAACCCCGCCAAGGGACCATGAGGTAGCTACTGCAGATGATTCCACCTATGAAGAAATGCTAGGAATGACAGAAAGGGAATTGAAAATACACATGTTGAAAACACTGAAAGAAATGATGGAAACAATGAAGGAAACTGCTAATAAAGTGGAAAATAACCAAAAGGAAATCCAAAAACAGAATCAAATAAGAGATGAACGATATGAAGAATATAAAAAGGATATAGCAGAGCTGAAGGAACTGAAACAGTCAATTAGGGAACTTAAAGATGCAATGGAAAGTATCAGCAACAGGTTAGACCATGCAGAAGACAGAATTTCAGAGGTAGAAGACAAAGTTCTTGAGATAACTCAGATAGTAAAAGAGGCAGAAAAGAAGAGAGAGAAAGCAGAACATTCACTGTCAGAATTATGGGACTTTATGAAGCGTTCCAACATACGAGATATAGGAATTCCAGAAGGGGAAGAAGAATGCCCCAGAGGAATGGAAGCCATACTAGAGAATATTATAAAAGAAAATTTCCCAAACATCACCAAAGATTCTGACACACTGCTTTCAGAGGGCTATCAGACCCCAGGTCGCCTCAACTCTAACCGAGCTTCTCCAAGACACATTGTGATGAACCTGTCCAAAGTCAAGACAAAAGAAAAGATTCTGCAAGCTGCTAGGAGTAAGCGCCAGTTGACCTACAGGGGGAAATCCATCAGAGTGACCGCAGACTTCTCTAATGAAACTTTCCAAGCAAGAAGACAATGGTCATCTACCTTTAATCTACTTAAACAGAACAATTTTCAGCCCAGAATTCTGTACCCTGCTAAGCTAAGCTTCAAAATTGACGGAGAAATCAAATCATTTACGGATATACAAACATTGAGGAAATTCGCCACAACAAGACCAGCTCTACAAGAAATACTTCAACCTGTTCTGCACACTGACCACCACAATGGATCAGCATCAAAGTAAGAACTCAGAAATTAAAGGATAGAACATAACCTCCACACTGATGCAAAAGATAAAACTAAGCAATGGACTCTCACCAAATAAGACGAATAGAATACTACCACACTTATCAATTATCTCAATAAATGTTAATGGCTTGATTCCCCACAGAAGAGACATAGATTGGCTGACTGGATTAAAAAACACAAGCCATCCATTTGCTGTCTGCAAGAAACACACCTGGCTTCAAAAGACAAATTAAAGCTCCGAGTCAAGGGTTGGAAGACAATTTTTCAGGCAAATGGAATTCAGAAGAAAAGAGAAGTTGCAATCTTATTTTCAGATACATGTGGATTTAAAGCAACTAAAGTCAAAAAAGACAAAGATGGTCACTTTATATTGGTCAAGGGAAAAACACAACAAGAAGACATTTCAATTCTAAATATCTATGCACCCAATTTGAATGCTCCCAGATTCTTGAAACAGACCTTACTCAGTCTGAGCAATATGATATCCGATAATACCATCATAACAGGGGACTTTAACACTCCTCTTACAGAGCTGGACAGATCCTCTAAACAGAAATTAAACAAAGACATAAGAGATTTAAATGAGACCCTAGAACAACTGTGCTTGACAGATGCATATAGAACACTCCACCCCAAAGATAAAGAATATACATTCCTCTCATCACCCCATGGAACATTCTCCAAAATTGATCATATCCTGGGACACAAAACAAATATCAACAGAATCAAAAGAATTGAAATTTTACCTTGTATCTTCTCAGACCATAAGGCACTAAAGGTGGAAATCAACTCTAACAAAAATGCTCGACCCCACCCAAAGACATGGAAATTAAACAATTTTCTGTTGTATAACAGATGGGTGCAGGAAGAAATAAAACAGGAAATCATTAACTTCCTTGACCATAACAACAATGAAGACACAAGCTACCAAAACCTGTGGGACACTGCAAAAGCAGTTTTGAGAGGAAAATTCATCGCTTTAGATGCCTACATTCGAAAAACAGAAAGAGAGCGCATGAACAATCTCACAAGAGATCTTATGGAATTGGAAAAAGAAGAACAATCTAAGCCTAAACTCAGTAGAAGAAAAGAAATATCCAAAATCAAATCAGAGATCAATGAAATTGAAAACAAAAGAATCATTCAGAAAATTAATGAAACAAAGAGTTGGTTTTTTGAAAAAATAAATAAAATAGATAAACCATTGGCCAAACTAACGAGGAATAGAAAAGTAAAATCTCTAGTAACCTCAATCAGAAATGATAAAGGGGAAATAAGAACTGATCCCACAGAGATACAAGAGATCATCTCTGAATACTACCAGAAACTCTATGCCCAGAAATTTGACAATGTGAAGGAAATGGATCAATATTTGGAATCACACCCTCTCCCTAGATTTACCCAGGAAGAAATAGACCTCCTGAACAGACCAATTTCAAGCACTGAGATCAAAGAAACAATAAAAAATCTTGCAACCAAAAAATGCCCTGGTCCAGATGGCTTCACACCAGAATTCTATCAAACCTTCAAGGAAGAGCTTATTCCTGTACTGCAGAAATTATTCCAAAAAATTGAGGAGGAAGGAATCTTCCCCAACACATTCTATGAAGCAAACATCACCCTGATACCAAAACCAGGAAAAGACCCAAACAAAAAGGAGAATTTCAGACCAATCTCACTCATGAATATAGACGCAAAAATTCTCAACAAAATCCTAGCCAATAGATTACAGCTTATCATCAAAAAAGTCATTCATCATGATCAAGTAGGCTTCATCCCAGGGATGCAAGGCTGGTTGAACATACGCAAGTCCATAAACGTTATCCACCATATTAACAGAGGCAAAAATAAAGATCACATGATCCTCTCAATAGATGCAGAAAAAGCATTTGATAAAATACAGAATCCTTTTCTAATTAGAACACTGAAGAGTATAGGCATAGGTGGTACATTTCTAAAACTGACTGAAGCTATCTATGACAAACCCACAGCCAATATTTTACTGAATGGAGTAAAACTGAAAGCTTTTCCTCTTAGAACTGGAACCAGACAAGGTTGTCCTCTGTCACCTTTACTATTCAGTGTAGTGCTGGAAGTTCTAGCCAATACAATTAGGCAAGACAAGGAAATAAAGGGAATCCAAATGGGAGCAGAGGAGGTCAAACTCTCCCTCTTTGCTGACGACATGATCTTATACTTAGAGAACCCCAAAGACTCAACCACAAGACTCCTAGAAGTCATCAAAAAATACAGTAATGTTTCAGGATATAAAATCAATGTACACAAGTCAGTAGCCTTTGTGTACACCAATAACAGTCAAGATGAGAAGCTAATTAAGGACACAACTCCCTTCACCATAGTCTCAAATAAAATGAAATACCTAGGAATATACCTAACGAAGGAGGTGAAGGACCTCTATAAAGAAAACTATGAAATCCTCAGAAAGGAAATAGCAGAGGATATTAACAAATGGAAGAACATACCATGCTCATGGATGGGAAGAATCAACATTGTTAAAATGTCTATACTTCCCAAAGCAATCTACCTATTCAATGCCATTCCTATCAAAATACCAACATCGTACTTTCAAGATTTGGGAAAAATGATTCTGCATTTTGTATGGAACCGGAAAAAAACCCGTATAGCTAAGGCAGTTCTTAGTAACAAAAATAAAGCTGGGGGCATCAGCATACCAGATTTTAGTCTGTACTACAAAGCCATAGTGCTCAAGACAGCATGGTACTGGCACAAAAACAGAGACATAGACACTTGGAATCGAATTGAAAACCAAGAAATGAAACTAACATCTTACAACCACCTAATCTTCGATAAACCAAACAAGAACATACCTTGGGGGAAAGACTCCCTATTCAATAAATGGTGTTCGGAGAACTGGATGTCTACATGTAAAAGACTGAAACTGGACCCACACCTTTCCCCACTCACAAAAATTGATTCAAGATGGATAAAAGACTTAAATTTAAGGCATGAAACAATAAAAATCCTCCAAGAAAGCATAGGAAAAACACTGGAAGATATTGGCCTGGGGAAAGACTTCATGAAGAAGACTGCCATGGCAATTGCAACAACAACAAAAATAAACAAATGGGACTTCATTAAACTGAAAAGCTTCTGTACAGCTAAGGAGACAATAACCAAAGCAAAGAGACAACCTACACAATGGGAAAGGATATTTGCATATTTTCAATCAGACAAAAGCTTGATAACTAGGATCTATAGAGAACTCAAATTAATCCACATGAAAAAAGCCAACAATCCCTTGTATCAATGGGCAAGAGACATGAATAGAACTTTCTCTAAAGACGACAGATGAATGGCTAACAAACACATGAAAAAATGTTCATCATCTCTATATATTAGAGAAATGCAAAACAAAACAACCCCAACATATCATCTAACCCCGGTGAGAATGGCCCACATCACAAAATCTCAAAACTGCAGATGCTGGCATGGATGTGGAGAGAAGGGAACACTTTTACACTGCTGGTGGGACTGCAAACTAGTACAACCTTTTTGAAGAAAGTATGGAGAAACCTCAAAGCACTCAAGCTAGTCCTCCCATTTGATCCTGCAATCCCATTACTGGGCATCTACCCAGAAGGAAAAAAATCCTTTTATCATAAGGACACTTGTACTAGACTGTTTATTGCAGCTCAATTTACAATCTCCAAAATGTGGAAACAGCCTAAGTGCCCACCAACCCAGGAATGGATTAACAAGCTGTGGTATATGTATACCATGGAATACTATTTAGCCATTAAAAAAAATGGAGACTTTACATCCTTCGTATTAACCTGGATGGACGTGGAAGACATTATTCTTAGTAAAGCATCATAGAATGGAGAAGCATGAATCCTATGTACTCAATTTTGATATGAGGACAATTAATGACAAGGTTATGGGGGGGGCAGAAAGAGGGATGGAGGGAGGGGGTTGGGGCCTTGGTGTGTGTCACACTTTTTGGGGGCAAGACATGATTGCAAGAGGGACTTTACCTAACAATTGCAATCAGTGTAACCTGGCTTATTGTACCTTCAGTGAATCCCCAACAATAAAAAAAAAATAAATAAGTAAATAAATAAATAAATAAAATATTAGTTAAATGCTCAAACTGCTCTATAAACCTCCCAGGATCCACTGAAAATTTTTCTACTTTCTCTTTACAAGTTTGCCATACTGAAAGGGGCATGTACTTTTTATAACCTGATCACTGCGGGAGTTACCTCATGTAGAAGAAAACTGAGGTAGAGACCTGGAACTGGGGTCTCAGAGGGAGCAGAGGGTGAGGCTGTGGGCTCTCCTGAACTATAAGCTGGCAGGCTTGGGGGGTCCTTAATTTTTCTGGTCTCTTCTCCCCATGTAATGGGTTTTTCCCTTCTGGAGTATACACAGGTGGTGCCGGCAAACCTCCGGAGGGGTGAAATTTAGTGCTTTTCCCAGTCTGTTTCTCCTTCACTTGCTTCCTCCCCAGTGGACACATCTTCACACAGGGCTTACAATATTAAGGATTATCACTCAAGTACATAAGAGGTTATATATAGGGTACCTCTGACCACTTCCCCTCATTTCGACAAAAGAGATCTAGCTGTAAAAGGGTGTTACCATTTAAACTCCTATCTATGCAGCAGATCGCTCCATCTGGTAACTGATACGGAGGCCAAGCTACGTTACAAAAGAAAATTAATTTAGACTTTCAGAAGTTGTTGAATCCAAGGATCTTTCAATTATTTAAGAGGCATTCCAGGGGTGAATTATTGAGGCTCTTTGTCCCCTAGACAGGAGGGAAAAGACAGACCCTGCCACCCAGGCATCCCTCATGTGCAGAGGGCTTACAATCCCAGAGAGTTGTCCTCATTTGGTAAAGCAAACCTCCCTCCAAGGCTGTGTGTGGGGCTCTTGGAGAGATTATGCGAAAATAACTAATTTTTCATAAGGAAGTGGCCCAGGGCCACCCCATTCCCTTGTGATGGCTATCAAAATACCACCTTATGGTACTGCCCCTGGGACCAGATCTGTCTTTTCTCCTTGTCACTCCCCAAGCACCACTTTGTGGGGTACAGACTCTCCTCCCCTCTTGCGAGTTTCCTGCCACAATTTCCTCCCAGTCCCTCAGACACATACACCACTCCAGGGGGAGTAGACTCTCTTTGCCCCTTGCAAGTCTCTTGCCCTGATTGCCTCCCAGTCTACTTGGACATGTATAGGTGTCCATAAAGAAAATGCCTCTGATTTGCAAAGAAAAGGGGGTTGGCTTGGAGACACAGCATGTCCCTTAAGAGCATTAATGCAATTTTTTAATATAGTTCTCTTACCTTTTAGAGTGTTGGGGGGAACAGAGCTATTCTATAAAAGTGGGGTTGTTGAGAAGAATGAGGTGGCAGAAAAAGGTTCCCAAAGCCCAACAGGTAGATACATCTCTAGACAAAACACGTTGCTTGTGGTGAAAAGTTAAAAAAAAAACAGAAACGGCAATCCACTCTGGGCTGATACTAAAGGGAAACAGTGGATCGTACTTTGGAGTTGCATCTGCACAAAAAGGGTCGGGAGGAAGATAGTGACTTAAAGCCACAAGAGTAAGACACACTCCAGTTGGCTTTCTATTCCCTTGTCTCCTTCCAATTAATGCCCCGTTTGAACTATAAAACATACTTTGGGGTTGATTAAGCATAGTGAGGATAATTGGCCTTACCAGTGAAACAATAGAGAAATCGTTAACTTACAAGATACAATGAGGACTCTAAAAGAAATCCATTACCAGAGAAAGAGTGGGAGACTGGTTCCACAGCATCCTGTGAACTTCACAAGGACCCTCCTTGCGAGCACCTCCCCCTTTCCTCTCTGGGATGTCATGTTGGATCAGCCATGTGGCCGCCCTGCTCCTCTTCTGGGAAGCCAAAAGAAAACACCATGCTTTCATACTCCAAACTTGATCTAGAGAAATTCCTTTCTCCTCTGGAGCACCTGCTGCTCTTTTTATCCTACCACTTTTGAGAGCACACCCGAGGAATATGATGAACAAAATGCTGGTTCTCGAGGCTGCACTCAGCAGACACAGGTGCTTCCTCATCTTACTAGGACCTGAGGTGGAATGTGGGCAATGCGGAGGTCCTCTGTGGGCCTTTTTCCTGGGGCTTCTGAGCCAGGAACAATGTTGAGGGTTTTCTTCCCGAGTGTCACAGCACCAGAAAAGATGTTGGGGGTTGGTGGTCCCAGTTCCCTAAGCCTGACTGACCTGGGTTGATTACTCAGCTAAGGTAGAAAGTTCAACTGAGGCACATTGGCAATAGAAAGCAAAAGTGAGTGGAAATGAAAACTGGAGTAGCCCTAGGAGTGTGGATAGAAAGAGAGAGCAACCTGCACAAGTTTTAGGGTAACCGATTATTTAGGAAGAAGAGAAAGTTTACAACACTTCAAAAAGAGAGCTGGAAGTGGTTCCCTCTCATGGAGGAGAAGAGGTGAAAGAGACCTACTTTTTTAGATTTTTATATATACCATTCAGAAATTTTCTTATGAATAGTAACACTAACTGGCATATTATAACACAAAAGAAATGTATAAGATACATACCTGTTAATAAATACGGTAAGACATTCTTGACACTCAAGTTATCCTCAAATCCTTAATTTAGAAAAATATTCCCATATTACCTCCAAATTCTTTTTTAGACACAGTGAGTCAAATTCCTGGAAAAGGGGACATTGATTAGAAATGTTTCTTGTGCAACCTCAGGCTTGGGCAGGAAGTAATGGAAATATACGCCAGGGGAGGAGGTTTGGGTCTTAGGTGAAAGAAAGGCACAGAATGTTATGTTAAGAATAGCTGAAAAAAGAGTTATGTGAGAGGTACAAATGAGAGGAGCTGGAGGCAACAGGAAAGTTCTTGGATTGAGTACAATGAAGTGCAACTTAGGAAGCTGAAGTAACACCTAAAAACCTCATCAGCTTCTGATTATGCATTGCTCAACCAGCTTAACTGCTACTTTCCTTTAATGTTACTTTGTATCTGTCAGTTATTTGATTCATCGAAAAGAATGGATGCTAGACATTTTGGTTTGGAATTTTGGAATGAGTTAGCACACTGAGCAGTCCTGTGAATGAGGATTGTGTGGCCCAGGAGCTGAAAACTGGTATTGGTAATGTGGAGTTGGATGATTACATTATAGTGTGGATGATTACATTATAGTGGGGATGAAAATAAAGAGGGAGATGAAGATGAGCACAGGTTGAAGATGAGAAATTGCTACAGGAATGAGGGTGGCGTGATGGACCTGATCGATGTTAACTGTGGGAAAACAGGACTAGGTATACCTCTGATTGAAAAGATTGAACCAAGAATATATATTGGCCAAGAATATAGGACAGATTCTGGTTCCAAAACAGAAGATGCTAGGCTGAGCTGTTCATTGTTGCTAAGAGCAGGGCTTCAGACCTAGAAGGGAAAAATCCTGGGTCATATTGCTGCTGAATGGGCACCAGACACTAACTTCACATCTACCAGGCACTGGACTTATACCACGTGAGTAATTCGGCCTCCACTAGCTGAAAGACTGCATAGCCCCCCTCTGTTAAATCAGAATTAGTTCAAGACATGGGCATGCTGAGCTAGAAAGTTGTGAAAGCAAGGCAGGCATTCGAGAAGTGTGTGTAGGTGCTTTGTGTGAGTATACATTTGGTGTGGTGTGGGGTGTGGGTGTGTGTGTGTGTGTGTGTTTTTATCCATCTTTGGACTATTCCAAGGGCAATATAATTATGATATCTCTAATACCTGTTTCTCATTAAGTAACAACTTTATTCAGCAGTAATACTCTACAACATGATTATCCCATATTTATTCAGGGTGGCCATAAAGTTCGTGTGCAATTTAAAATAGTGTGTAATCGGGCAGCACCTGTGGCTTAAAGAAGTAGGGCGCCAGCCCCATGTCCTGGAGATGGTAGGTTCAAACCCAGCCCCAGCCAAAAACTGCAAAAAAAAAAAAAAAATAGTGTGTAATTTAAAATTGCACATGAACTTTATGGCCACCCCATATGTGTACATACACATACATATTTCTATTTGCAGTGTCATTTATTAAATTTTTTCTCTGATATTCAATTAACTAATCTTAGGCTATATATGTGTGTGTGTGTGTGTGTGTGTATATACATGTGTATTACTCTGCAACATAATTACATGTGGGTATACACCCATACACACATGTATATATAGCCTAAGATTAAGGATCATTCTTAACAATTGTAACCAGAAACCATTTGTAATTGCATTTTCTTCTGTTGAAGCAGATGGCAATAGATAGGGTTAAGATAATAACAAAAATGAAAGCAAAAATAGGAACACATTGGTGTAAAATGCCTTTCAAATATTTAAAATGGAAATACTCACTATTTCTGAAAACAATCAATTGAACACTCTCATAGGAAGAATTTGAACCTAACTTTAAGTTAAATTCTCTTGAACATCTAAACAAAAACAAAATGTGGCATAGATCTCACATAGAACATATATTTTCAAGGACTGTCAATGTTGGAGCAAAGTAGGTTTTTCACAGACATGAATTAATTTTTCTTTTTTTCTGTATGCTTCACAATATAGAAGTCAGCATCTGTTAATCCTTCTATTTAAGCAAATACCCTCGTGGAAGGCTCATAAGACAGAGATGGAGAAAGATGTATACTGCGTGCAAGAGAAAGGGAGAGACCAAGCACGAAGGAAGAGACAGAGGCCCCGAGAGGGAAACCAGAGAGAAAAAAAAAGAATTCACAAGCTCAGACTGTTTCGAAAAATTTCTATTGGCAGTTCGTTTATTAAATATTTTGTGTGACATTGAGATATCAGTAAACCAAGAGACTTCTAGTCAGGAGCATTAACGGTTCCGTTCTTACAGACATACCCTCCCCCTACATATTGTTAGAGGGACAAAAAATCAGAGCTCCTTCATGGTTTTCAATGGAAACATTTATTTTAGGAAACTAACACTTACAAAATTGCACTGGTAGGAAACCGAAGAATAAACTATGTTAGGCTTCCTCTGTTCCTTGCTGCTTCAAAAACGAAATTTCAAGGGCAAAAAGAAGGAACAGATGAACTTTTAAGAACAAAGCATTTTTCTATCAGTGATACATATTAATATGCAGCTCAGGCTTCTAGGCCACTTTGGGTTAGAGACTAGTTTCTCTAAAATGAAGTATTCACCTCCTCATGGGAAATACAAGAATAAAGCGAACAGCTAGGCAGCTATTAGAGACAGTAATACCGTGCAACAAAGTGGTGTGTCCCACCCATCCACCCACCACAGTCCAAACCGTCATCAAAGTTAACCCAGTGCCAGAGACACCGCTAAGTTATAAGAAATTGTCAAGCAACTAAGCATGTTAGGAAATCATATGGTCCGTCTCCTAGCTTCTGGCTAACACATAATCTCATTTCAGAAATCCAAGATTCTCATTTCTAGGAGACCATCTTTAAGGGAACATCTATGACTTAATAAAATGAACAAAGACCTGGATGGAATTCAGTAGTTATGAGTTTGTGAAGTGGGGCAGGCTTATTTCACTCCTCTGCACATCAGTGTCTTTATTTGTGAAAGGAGAGATAATAATCACATGCTGATGTACCGCATTACGGCAGTCACAAATGTTAAAGGAGATTATTTACACTTTGTGACTATCCTCTGTCAAAGCTAGTTAAAGACGGGGGCTCCTATTTTCTCCGACACACTTCACTTTTGCAATGTAAATTCACAGAAATCAAATAACTCATTTTTCAATCATTCAAAAATAGTTATTGCCAGTTCTTAGGATATGAAAGCTCCTGTCCCCAATGAATATTCTGTCTGCAGTCCTCCTCTGACAACTGGGCTGGTCCCACGTAAAGGGGATAAGCAACAAACATCATTCTAGGTCTGACATGTGAGTGCTAAATTGGCCAGTACAGACAACTTTCCAGGTTACCAAATCCAACTCTACTGAAAAGTCTCAGTAGGAGCCTGGGCAAGTACTTGTTCTGCATTATTTCCTCTAGTTTACAATTCTCAGCTCAAAGCACTCTTTGAAAGCAGAACTTTTTTACCATGAAAATAATGCTTAAAACCTAAGCCAAATTCAGAGTTGATTGTGCCACAGGAAAACTCCACACACTTATCTCCTGAATCGGTCTGACAGCTCTGGATCCCTGGATTTGGCCAGTATAAAACATCAGCCTCATGTTCTTCATCTTTCACTGACAGATTGAACATAAAATGAACCTCTGCGCATCTGTGAAACGTGTTCAAAGACAATGACTCTAACCATTATTCAATGACTCTCTATGCAAAGATCTACCAGAAAGTGATCATTCTACTCTCAAACCTGAGAAAACATGTGTCTTCCCATGAATAGAGACGACTGTTCTTCCTATTAGAAGGAAATAATCCATCCAATTGTGATTTTTCTCCTTCTCCTATGCTACTAGGAAACGCAAAGTGAAGCCTGTAGTCCCTGCTGCTCTCTTAGGTTCTTATTACTACTGTACCTTTCTCTGTCTAAATTTGATACTTTTGTCATTTTCCTTACCATATAGTGCAACTACATTCTTATATATTTATGGTGTATTTTGAAAGACAAATATGTATCTTGATATAGATGCAGAAAATAATGAAGGTTTCTGACACAAATAACCAAAATGATAGTTTGGAGATTCTTCTGTCTATGATGGCTAATGTCCAAAAAGTTAAAGTGAAAAAGCTAGGTGGCATTCCAGCCTCCTGTCCAGGCCACCCTCCATAATGACTACATTTTAGTCATTGATACACTTGCATATTCCCTAACTGACCAGGTTATTCACAGTAAGATACCCTTACCTTACTTTTCTCTCCCCTCCCCAGCGCTCTCATCCTTGACCACTGAGGCAAATCATCCCTTAGTCTTCCGATTGTAGTCTAGATCAGACATTTTTTAGGAAAGATCTAGGACTGTCCCAGATAGATGGAATATTTTCAATTTTTGTTTTTAAATCCCTTTAGGCCCTTACTGCATTTTTAAATTCTTTTACAATGTTTTCAATGTTTCACATGTCTATTTACCTGCCTTTCATCCTCCCCTAGACAAGAAAATCTTGGAAGACATGAACTATATCTTGTGTCTCAGATCTTCAAAGATTAGTGCAGATCCAGACACAGGGTAGGGTCACAATAAATATGTATATTAGGACTAATATACATATACATATACTGTTAATGAATAAACAAACAAATGAATAGGGCACTACATTAATACCAAGTTCAAAGTAAGGAAAAAGCAAAACAATGATAAAAGGCTTATAGCACACTCCAAGGATAAATATGGAGAAAATTTTTATTACCAGTAATAAGTGAAAAAACATTTATCTTTAGAGATTTCCCTACCAAAGGGAAAATACATTTCCAGTGAAATAAATTATTATTCCAAGAAAGCTTCCCTGAAAAGACAGGCATGAGTAAAGGTTCGTCTTAATAGCAGTGGGAAGGAAGTGATGTTAACCTGTACAGAAACCTTGTCATATTCCAAGAAATGGGCCAAGGTTTCCACATATTAACTCATTCAATCCTCACTTCAGTCCAAAAAACAAAATGAAAAGTGAGGCGATAAAAAGAATTTGCAGAGCATTTGCAGAAACATAAATGGAACTGGAGGTCACTATGTTAAGTGAAATAAGCCAGACACAGAAAGACTAATTTTTCATGCTCTCATTAACTTGAGGGAAATAAAAAAAAAAAATTTAAAAATGTTGATCTCTTGGAGGTATAGAGCAGATGGATACCAGAGGCTGGGAAGGGTGTGGAGGTAGATAGTGGGGATGAAGATGAATTGATCAATGGCAACAAACACACCTTAGATAGAAGGTGTGAGTCCTGTGTTTGATAGAGAATTGGGTGGCTATAGTCAGCCAAGATGTATTATACATTTGAAAGTAGTTAGAAGTGAGAACTCTAAATGTTCCTACTACACAGAAATGATAAACACTGAAGGTGATGAACATCTCAAATACCTTGACTTGATCATTACACGTTCTGTGCTCCCAACAAAATCACATACACCCTATAATTATGTAAACTATTATGTATCAATTAAAAGGTAAATCTAAGCAAAAAAGTCATGTGATGTTATTATCAGTATCAACATTTCAAAATTGTGCTAATGGCTGGCCCCTGAATCTTGATAGTTGCACAATTTCACCATAATATCATCTACTACACTATCATCCATGTTATCATTACTCCTGGTATATTTCCCATATCCAAAAGTAATGTGGAAAAGTTATTATTTCTTCAATAACAAAATGTCTTTAGACACTGCTAAAATCCCTATTACTTTTCTTAGAAGTTTCAGATAGATATAGTGCCAGGCTAATAACATATCCAGAAATCATTTTTGAAAAAACAAGAGCGAAACAGATGTTACCTGCTGAAGAGATTCAGCAGGAGGTGAGAAGGCTAAATAGAGTGACCAAGACCCTGATCTATGGATCAGTAGAAGCGCCTTTGGTCAGATTCCCTTGGCCATATTTATCTGTTCTTTAGCTATCTTAATTACAGCACTTAAATTAACAATTTTTCATCCATTAAACAAATATTTATCTGTTACATACCAGACCCTGAACACATAAGAGGAAAAAATAGCCAAACATCCCTGCCTACATGCAGCTTAATCCTCCTTATATTTTAACCAGTTTGTGCATTATTTCATTTTGGAGTTTAGGTAAAATTTCTAGAAAATTCATTCAGTCTGATTCAATCGTCCATTAATAAGCAATCAGTAGATAATAAATAGTAAACATAATAAATAAGATGTTAGAGTAATAGCATTAATAAATAGGCTATTCAGGATTGTTCCGATGGAAAAGCCATTGAGTCAGAGGGGACAGCTACAGAGCCGGCCCTGTGGCAGAAGGATTCCTGGTATAGCGGGAAACAGCAAGGAGGACAGGGTGGCTGAGAGAGCATGTGGCAGGAGAGGAAGTTAAAGAAGTATCAGGACTAGGGAGAGGACCATGGGCCCTGGGGGCCCTCCTGATGACTCTGGCTTTGACTAAGTAAAAGTGGGACCCAGTGGAGCATTCTGAATAAAGAAGCATCATAACTTGATTTATACTTTTGAAAGTTCTCTCTGGATGTTCGTTTGAGAAGAGACTATGTACAGGTGCCAAAAGAGAGGCCTAGAAATGTCACTGTAGTTATCCAGAAGAGAATTAACCATGTCTCACACCAGAAGAGTATTGGTAGAGGAGATAAAAAATGGACCACTTATAGACATATCTGGATATTTGGAAGGATTGGACAAAGATTGTGAGAGAAAGTGACTTCAAGCGTTTTGGGCCTGAGCAGCTTGAAGAATGGCATTGTCATAACCTAAGAGAAGGAAAGCCTGAGGACCAGGAAAAAGATGGGAAATTTTGTGTTTGAAAGGTTTTCAAATAGAGGGTATGTGAGCATACAAGTGTACAATTTGAAGAAAGAGAAGGTTGAGTTTGGATGTTTGGAGGTTGCCAGCATTTAAATTCTTTGACCTACTGTCACCTAGGATATGTCAATAAATAGAGAAAAAAAACGTCTTCCCAGGATTGGACTCTGGGGCACTGTAACCTTAAGAAGAAGAATCACAATAAAGACGCAGAAAGAGTTGCCACTCTCATTGGTGAAAAGAGAATGAAAGAGAATACATGAGAGAGAAAGAGAGAGTTCTGGAAGTCAAGTGAAAAATGTACATCAAATTAAGGTGAGGAATTGGGCATGTCAGCTTTTGGATGAAAATCGATCCTTGGATTGGCCATGAAGGAAGTAGGTATTAGTGATGTTAATGAAAGCAATGAGTATGTGAGTATGTGCAGGTATAGCAAGTGGTGTGTGTGCGGGGGGAGGTGTTGATGTGTGACTTGAGTGAATCAAGAACCAATGGGAAGAGAGCAGTTATAGGCATGGACTTAACAACTCTTTTGAGAAGTCCTACTATAAAGGGTAACAAAAAAATGTGGCAGTAGTTGGTGGATCGTGTTAATTTGACCTCCCAGAAACAGATACAAAGACAGAATGAAAAGTGAAACAAACTCATTTGGAGTACCATCTATGAAATAGAAAAAGTCAAGGAAGTAGAAGTAGACAGAAAAAACCTTCAGGCCATGATGTGTGTCTGAGACCTATGCAAAGAGAGGGGAAGAAAGCGGGACTGGACAGTAAGAGTGGAATGGAGTGCAGCTTCGGAAGTCCCACCTAGCCCATCAGAGAGCTCTGGTGAAATGCTTGTCTATACAGGAGTCTCACATAGTGCAGAAATGGCCAGGCATTAGCACCCCCACAACACTAAGTCAATATCAATTCTGCCCCAGGTGAGTAGAGACTTGCCTCAAACAACTGAGGAAGCTTTTTCTTTTCAGAGTCTCACTCTGTTGTCCTGGGTAGAGTGCAGTGTCATCAACGCAGCTCACAGTAACCTCAAACTCGGCTTCAACTTCCTGAGTAGCTGAGAAGACTACAGGCACTCACCATGACACCCAGCTAATTTTTTTACTTTAGTAGAGATGGGGTCTCGTTCTTGCTCCTGCTGGTCTCAAACTCCTGAGCTCAAGGGACACTGCCTCCCAGAGTGCCAGGATTGCAGTTGTGAGCCGCTGTACCTAGCCGGCAAGTTCTTTCTCAAAGGAAGATCCAAGATATGCACCTTCATGGCTGTTGTTTAGGACAAACAAAGTCAAGGGAAATGTTTTGAAAAGAAAAGATAAAATATTTGAAAAATAAAAGGTCTCTCTGGGATTTTACTCTTCAAGTCCTCACAGTCTTGAGAACTCTGAGCTCCATTGGCCCATCACGACTGCCGCCTTCTTTGTCATAGGCTCTCTTTCCCTCACATAACAATTTGAAAAACATGCCCCCAGAGAAACATCTGGAGTGAATGAGACATCACCTGCTTTGCCTCCCTTCCCTCAATCACTGTAACCCCTCAAGTTTGCCTTCAGAAGATATATGTCTTTTTTAATTTCTAATTAACTTTTTGTTGTATAAATATAAGATGCACAACATGATGTTTTGATATAGATATACATAGTGAAATGATTACCAGAGTCAAGCAAATTAGCATATCATTAGATCACATAATTATCTTTCCTTTTTCTTTTTTTCTTGTGATAAGAGTACCTAAAATCTACTCTTAGCAAATGTTGAATATACAATACAGTACTGTTAACTAACATCCCCATGTGGTAAATTAGATCTCTAAGCTTATTTACCCTACGTAACTACAACTTGGGACCTCTGTACGTTTCCCCTACCTTTCCACTTCTGGTAACCACCATTCTACTCTCTTCTTTGTACTCAGTTTTAATTTTAGACTCTATAAAGAAGTAAAGTCCGGTACTATTTTTCTTTCTGTGTCTGGCTTATTTCACTTATCATAATGTCCTCTAGGTAAGACATCCTTTTTAAGGTTAAATAATATCTCAATATGTGTATATTTCACAATTTCCTTATCAATTCATCTGGATGGACATCTCTGATGGATACTCAGTTTTCATATTTTGGCCATCATAAATAAGGCTGCAATGCACATGGTAGTACAGATATCTTTACAAGATGATTTATTTCTTTGGGGTATATACTGGATTTCTGGGTTGTAAGATAGTTATATTTTTTAATTTCTGTAGGAACCTCCATCATATTTTCTACAATGTATGCACTAATGCCACCAGTAGTTTACAAATTTTCTTTGGTTCACACCTTTACAAACACTTCTCTTGTCTTTTTATAACAGTCATCCAAACAGGTGTGAGATAATAGCTCCCGTGCTTTGATTTTCATTTCCTGATGATTAGTGATGTTGAGCCCTTTTTCATATACCTAATGGTCATTATTTCTTCCTTGGAGAAATGTCTATCTATATCCTTTTTCAATGTTTAATCATGCTTTTTTCTTATTATTGAGTGGTTTACATTTCTTATATATTTTGGATATTAACCCATTTATCTGACATAGTTCACAAATATTTTCTCCCTCGGGCGGCGCCTGTGGCTCAAGGAGTAGGGCGCCGGTCCCATATGCTGGAGGTGGCGGGTTCAAACCTAGGCCCGGCCAAAAACCAAAAAAAAAAAAATATTTTCTCCCTCTGTGTAGGCCGACTTTTGATTTTGTTGATAGTTTCCTTTGCTATATAGATGCTTTTTAGTTTGATGTAGTCACATTTGTATATTTTGTATATTTTTGCTTTTATTGCCTGTGGTTTTTGTGTCCTATCTAAAAAGTCATTAGTAAGATTAATGTGCATGAGTTTCTCCTTAAGTTTTCTTCCAGGAGTTTTATAGTTTCAGTCTTACAATTTGGTCTTTATTTTGAATTGATTTTTATTTATAGTGTTAGATAAAGTTCTGATATCATTCTTTTGTATATGATGATATCCATGTTCCCAGCACCATTTACTGAGAGACTCCATTCTCCATTGTATCTTCTTGGTGCAACTGTCAACTAGTACTGACCAAACAGGCTTAGGTCTATTTCTAGGCTCTCTATTCTGTTTTATTGGTTTTATCCCTGTTTTTATGCCCGTCTCAGGTTATTTTGATTACTATAGCTCTGTAATACAACTTGAAATAAGAGACAGTGGTGCCTTCAACATTGTCTTTTTTTCCTCAGGGTTTCTTGATTATTCAACATATTTTGGAGTTCCATATTAATTTTAGAATTATTTTTCTATTTATATGGAAAATGTCATTGGAATTTTGATATGGATTAAAAAGTGTACATTCACCAACATATGAAAAGATTATACATCATGACCAAGTGGATTTTATCCCTGGAATGCAATGTTGGTTTAACACATGTAAATCAATTAAAATGATACACAACATTAACAGAATAAATTATAAAAATCATATAAATATTTCCATGGATTCAGAAAAAGAATTAGATAAAATTAAACATCTTTATTATAAAAACTCTCACAAATTAAATATAAAAAATTATACCTCAAAACAATAAAGACAAGATATGATAAGCCACAGGTAACATCATAGTCAATGGTGAAAAGTTGAAAGATTTTCCTCTGAGATCAGGAAAAAGACAAGAATTTCCATCACTCTTGACACTTCTATTCTGCATAGAAGTACTAGCAAGAACAATCAGATAAGAAATAAAGGCCATCCAAAAGGATTTATGTAATGCAAAACATATGTACTCCCTTAATAATTTAAAATAAAAAATAATTTTAAAAAGTCAGCCAAATTGGAAAGAAAGAAGTAAAACTATCCCTATTTACAGATGAAATAGTTCTTTATGTAGAAAACCCCAAATACTACTAAAAAAAACCCAACTATTAGAATCAACAAACAAATAAATAAAGTAAAATTTTAGGACACAAAATCAACGTACATAAATTAGTTACATTTCTTTAGACCAATAATGACCCATCTGGAAAAGAAATCAAGAAAACAAGTCCAGGTATACTAGTATCAAAAAATATAAAATACTTAGAAATGAATTCAAGTAAGTAATTTTTTAGTGTATTCATCTATACACTGAAAAATATAAAACATTAATGAAATAACTTGAAGACCACACAAATAAATGAAAAGATATATTATATTCATGGACTGGAAGAATCCAATATTGTTAAACACCCATACTACCCAAAATAATATACAGATTCATCCTATATAACTTTTTATTTATGTTGTCCACATTTCATAGTTGTTTTTAATGGGAGTCATAGCTTGATGAAAGCCACTATTATGGCCAGAGCCAGAGAAGAGTTAAGCCAGGATGGTTGTGAGTTTGAGTTTCTATCTGTCATATTCTACTGCATGGAGGCAGTTGTGGAGTGAGAAGAGCTGAATTTGACCAAGGATGTGGCTTTGCCAACTTAGTTCAGTATAACTAAGTCAGAGAAGTATAAATGAGATGAAAGTATATGCAAAAAAATAAAAGATAAGATGAAAGATTATGGAATTCACCTGCTCTAATTGTATATTATCTTATATAAAAATTATATCCCTGTTTTCCTCAAGATTTTCATAATTTTTGTGACTAACAAATAGAACTATGAATGCTCAAAGCATAGTTAAGCTTCCTTCTGTCTGAAAATCACCTGGTTTATTATGTAGACTTCTTTACCCCACTCAGTATTAACCTTAAGCACAGTATATTAAGATCTCCTCCTGATTCCTAAGCATACTAAAACTAGACAGCCACAGAGATAGAAAATTAGAAGAGTGATTCTTCATTCTGCCCTTATTATTAAGGAGGTTTTGTAGTGTTTTTAGTGATCATCTAACCTTTGTGATTTGATGCAGGATATTAAGGCAGACATATATGAGTGGTATCCTCTAACAAATTTCCATCTCCAGATCCATTTGGGGGATTGTAGTTAGGGTTGATGGACATTGCCTCTATCTCATTTTTTTCTATTGTTTGAGATTCATTGTAACAAAAAATTATGTTACACTGATTGCATTTCTTAGGTAAAGTCCCTCTTACTATTGTGTCTCACTCCCAAGAGGTGTGCCATATACCATGAACCCTCATTTCCCTCCCACCTGCCCTGTACCTCCTCCCTCCTTCCTCTGACCCCTACCTTGTATAAGATCATCTACTGCCTTCATATTAGAATTGAGTACATTGGATTCTTGCTTCTCCATTCTTGTGATGCTTTACTAAGAAGAATTTGTTCCAACACTATCCAGGTTAATACAAAAGATGTAAAGTCTCCATATTTTTTTGCTGAATAGTATTCCAAGTATTCCACAGCTTGATAATCTATTCCTGGGTTGGTGGGCATTTAGGTTGTTTCCACATTTTGGCGATTGTAAATTGAGCTACGGAAAAACAGCCTAGTGCAAATGAACTTATGATAAATTTTTTTTCTTCTGCGTAGATGCCTAATAAGATTGCAGGATCAAATGGGAGGGTTCTTTGAAGGTTTGAGGGTTCTCCATATTTGAGTTCTTTGAGGGTTCTCCATATTTGAGGGTTTGAGGGTTCTCTCTAATTTGAGTTCTTTGAGGGTTCTCCATATTTCTTTCCCAAAAGCTTGTATTAGTTTGCAGTCCCACCAGCAGTGTAAGTTTTCCCTTCTCTCCACATCCACACCAGTCTCTATAGCTTTGAGACTTTGTGATGTGGGCCATTTTCACTGGGGTTAGGCAATATCTCAGGGTAGTTTTGATTTGCATTTCACTGATGATTAGGAATGATGAGCATTTTTTCTTTTTTTTCATCAGTCTTCGTCAGAGAAGGTTCTGTCCATATCTCTTGCCCAGTGGTAGATGGGATTGTTTACTCCTTTTTTGTTGATTAATTTGAGTTCTCTCTAGATTCTAGTTATCAGCACTTTGTCAGATTGATACACTGCAAATATATATTTCCCATTCGTAAGGTTGTTTTTTTGCTTTACTTGTTATTTCCTTAGCTATGCAGAAGCTTTGCAGCTTAATTAGTCCCATTTGTTAATTTTTGTGTTGTTGCAATTGCCGTGGAAGTCTTTTTCATAAAATCTTTCCCCAGTCCAACATCATCAAGCATTTTCCCCACACTTTCTTATAAGACTTTTATCATTTCATGTCTTAGATTTTAGTCTCTTATTCATCTTGAGTCAATTTTTGTAAGTGGTGAAAAGTGAGGGTCCAATTTTAGTCTTTTACATGTGGTTATCCCCCAGTTCTCCCAGCACCATTTGTTGAATAAGGATTCTTTTCCCCACTGTATGCTTTTATTTGGTTTATCAAGGATCAGATAGAAGTAGAGACTAGTTTAATCTCTTGATTTTCTATTCTGTTCCATATGTCTATGTCTCTATTTTTGCGCCAGTGCCATACTGTTTTGATTACTGTGGACTTATAATATAGCCTGAAGTCTGGTAGGGTGATGCCTCTGGCTTTATTTTTATTACTAAGAATAGCCTTAGCTACATGGGATTTTTTCTGGTTCCATACAAAATGAAGTACTATATTTTCCAGTTCTTCAAAATATGATGTTGGTGTTTTAATGTGGATTGCATTGAATCTGTAAATTGTTTTGGGTAGAACAGACATTTTGACAATTTTGATTCTTCCCAGCCATGAGTATGGTATGTTCTTCCATTTGTTTGTGTCTTATGCAATTCCTTTCCTTAGGGTTTCATAATTTTCTTTGTAAAGATCCTTCACCTCTTTTGTTAGGTATATTCCTAACAAAAGGAATTTTCCTTTCCTAACAAAAGGAATTTTAGTTTTATTTGATGCTACTGTGAAGCGAATTGTGTACTTGATCTGCTTCTCAACTTGGCTGTTATTGGCATATACAAAGGCTACTGATTTGTGGATGTTGATTCTATACCCTGAGACGCTACTGTATTTCCTGATCACTTCAAAAAGTTTTCTGGTTGAGTCTCTCGGGTTTTCTAAGTATAAGATCATATCATCAACAAAGAGGGAGCATTTGACCTCCTCTGCCCCCATTTGGGTGCCCTTTATATCCTTCTCTTGCCTGAATGCATTGTCTAGAACTCCTAGCACAATACTGAATAATAGTGGTCATAGTGAACATCCTTGGATGTTCCTTGGATGTTCACTATGACCACTATTGGAAAAAGTGGAAAAGCTTTCAGTTTTTCTCATTCAGTATGATGTTAGCTATGGGTTTGTCATAGATGGCTTCAGTCAGCTTAAGAAATGTGGATGGCCTTTATCTCATGAGAGCTCCTCTTTCCTCAATCCCCACACACAAACACACAAACCATTCTAGGACGTAAAGAGAAACTACTAAAGATCTCCACACTTTTGACCTAAGTTGAGAAAAGAACAAATTACATAAATTAACAAAGAAATAATGCCTATTTTATTTCTTGGAACTTCTTTTTTTCCTCATTTATTTAAAACTATTAAAGGGTACAAGTGTTTTAGATTACCTGGCTCATTTTTGGAATGCTTGAGTCCTGGCTAGAGGAATGCCTGTCTTCCAAATAGTGTTCATAGTACCCATTAGGTTGGTTTGTTCCCCTCCCCTCTCCAATCCCTGGGTGCTTTCCACTGAGTTATACCTTCCTCTGTGTACATGTGTGCTCATTGGTTAGTCCCAATTTAATATTCAGTACATGTGAGCTGGATTTTATGATATGTCACCCACCCATTGTCTTATCAAAAGACAAGAAAATTTCCCTAAGCATTTCAATGCAGACTTTATAGTGTAAGTTACATCAAGGAGTCAGACTAGGTAGACAAGAATCCTCAAGGTAATAATAACATTCAACTTTTTATGAGTAAAAATGTGATTGCAACCTGAATTCCTCAAAACTCTATTTTGCTCACTACTTTTTAATCATTTTGCATATTTTTGTTTGTTTGTTTGTGATACTTGCTTTCAGACTTTAGTCAGATTTTCTAAAAGAATTATGCATTCTAATTCATTCATCCATCAAACAATTCCTACGATAGATGTAGGTTCAGTATGTCTTGGGTGCCCAGAGTGAATATATTAAATGTTAATATATACTGTGATAGGAATGACATTGATATTATCAGGACACACTAAACAAAGAGTATAGGGTGAAAGAAAATCATGAAAGATGATTTGAAAGTTACCTGGCATAGAACAGGAAGAAGGACACATCAAGTCAAAGAAAACCATGTGTGCAGGCCCAGTAGGACAAGACTTTTGACCTGCTCAGCAAATAGCCTGTAGCTTAGTCTAGACTCAGTACAAACGGATGAAGACTAGAAATACACAGGGGACTATGTCTTAAAATACGTTTTATGTCTCATTATGTTGCTTGAATTTTAATTGGTAGTGAACAGGAGGAAAGAAGTGAATCAGAGCAGTAGCAAGATAAAAATTAACTTTTACAAGATCAATCTGACAAAGTTTGGAAAACAAATTAGAGGACAACAACTAGGAAAGGTGCCAGTGAGATGGCTGAGGGTGGAATGTCAAAACTTAGGTGCATTATAGCACCATAATATTATTAACTGCAGAAGTTTGCTGGGGCCCCTGTGAAGATTTGGAGCTAGGGTCTCTCGTAAAATCTCACGTACTCTAATGTGACTTCAGCCTCAGGCCTCATAGAGAAACATACTTTAATATAGCAGTTGCACAACAAAATTATTGGACTTAATTAGGACATAAATGTGACTCAAGCTTTCCTGGATCTAAGTGGATTGGATGGTTAGTGTAGATGAGTCACATCAACTTAATAATCTGAATGCTACCGATTTCTTTTCTCGCTTACTTGCACAGGACCTCCTTCCTTTCTTTTCCCTCCAAGTCTCAGCCAGTTATTTCTGAGAGCTTTGAGGGTCCCTCACAGGGGTTACTGATAATTGTACATATTTCAGGCATCACACTGCTCTTCTAGCTATCGCCTCCATATCCTGCTGGGTACTGTTTTCCCTTAGCCAGAAACCACCTCTATTATACCGGAGCTACCCTAGAGCCAAAACTGCAAGTTAATCTTTGATAAAGAAGAGGAGAATGCCTTCCTTCTGTTGAATACATGTAATATTGATGGCTGTGTTAGTTTGGGTCCCTATAAGCAGAACTTGAGATGGGGTTTGTGATTTATTGATGAAGTACTGTTAGAAGAAGGAGGGAAGTACAAGCTGTATGGAGCAGGAGAAAAATCTGAGCAGCTAAAGGTTATATTCAGTCTGATTCCATAGAGTGCTCTCCTGCACAATTTGCACCAGAGAGTTGCCTTCCCCTTAAAGCAAAGGTGGACCTCTTATATTCCCATTTTATTCAATCCCTGGCTAACTGGCTACTACTGTTAAGACTAGGGGTATGTGCATAACCCCTGGAGCAAGGCAGCTTTTGGTTGAATGAAGGCAACTTTGTGGAAAAGGAAGCAGCTGTGAGCCATTGGCAGCCAACACTCACAGAAGCTGGAGAATGGGTTCACTGGCTCACTGAAGGAGCTCCAGGTGGACATCAGCGACACCCCTCTCTGAGGATTTCGGTGTCATTCTGCCTGAAGCCCGGGATAAACAGTTTAGTGAAAGAGCCCCTTCTATGTTAATTTACACCACTTTTGCTCTCCAAAAAAAGCCTCCAGGAAACATATAATAAGATACAGTGAAATTGTCTGGATTGTCCTTTCTCCCTAGCAACAAGGATGAGCTGATGTGATGGCAACACATGTATCACATGGTTGAAAGAGAAAGAGGCTTGGAGTCAAAGAAACTTTGAGTTCCTATGAACACCTTGCAGGCATGGCACGTATTATGTGTGGTGGATTGCAATGATCACTCTCATTTTTTACTCCTCTACCATGCCTTCATTATGTTCTTTGCAACTTTGCAGCTTTTCTCACTAGATTCAGAGTCTACTCTCCTATCCTTTGGATGTGGACTAGCCTATGTCTTTCTCTGGCCAAGAGAATGTGGAAGAAGCAGCAGTGCCCCAGTTCCCGGCTTTTCAAGTTTCTTTCTACTCTCTTGAGCCTCTGCCATCATTGTGAAAAATATGCCAGGCAAGACCAGTGGAGAATAAAAGACATATGGAGCAGGGCCAACTCATCCCAGATTTCCCAAACAAGGCCATTCTACATCAATCACAGCCAGCCAACTAATCCGCAGACTCATGGGTGAGCCCAGCCAAGATCAGCAGTCACTTAACCATCCTCCAGCTGATTCTTGAATGCTACTGTGATTCATGGTTGTTTCATATCATTATTGTGGCAATAATAAAATAATGGGTACAGGAGATACGCAATAAACATTTATTGCACATGAATCAGTGTGTTCTATCACTACAGGGGCAGAGAGATACATCCTCATGAAAGATCTGCACTGGAGCAGAGAGGAGAGATTTTGTTCTCTATCTCTACTTTCAGACGCATGTCTAACCAAGACCTCATCAAAAAATCTGGGAATCGTTGAGTGATAATGCTGAAGGGAATTACACAGATAGACTTCTGCAAAATGTTCTCTGCTCTAACAATCTATAATACCTAAGTCTTGGCATAAGCCCAGTTGGAAGAAGGATAAGAAAGTTGCAGTAGAGCTAGAGTGCAGGAAGGTAGCATTAGCGTGCACACTGCACACTGCACATTCTTGAGGTGTGCTGCAAGTGTTTCAAGCCCATCCTGCATCCTCTTCCTCTCTCTCTCTCCCCCTCCAACCCTCCATAGCTGGCAACCAAAGACAATTAAGTGCAAAGGCACTTAAAAGCTGGAGCCTCTGAAGCATACTTTATGTCTGTCTCAGTCTCACTAGTTTCATGGGCCCATTTTTAATTTTGTCTGGCAGCACTACAGGAAATAAGGGAGGTGAATCAAAGAGTTACTTTTTATGAGGCCTGTGAGATTTCACCAATAAGTAATTCCTACCGTTTTTTATTTATTCTCTTACTGTAGGCAATTTAGTTTTTGCTTGGATTCTTTTCCTCCTGTTGGTTTTTGCACCATCTTCTTTCCTCCTCTCAGCTCCATTATTTCCAAGTAGGATATGGTATCGGTTAAAATAAAGACACTGCACACCCCACCTCTAATGGTTAATTTTAGCTATATTAGCAACACAGAGTTCCTTTTCTGGCTATGCATATCAAGCTTCACACTGAGAATGTTTGAAAAGGAAATTTTCCGCAGTAAGAGATAATTTTCTACTCAATGATTCACCCTACATGATAACTCTTGGGAGCTTCCAGCCATACACATACTCTCTCTCTCTCTCTTTTTTTTTTTTTTCATAGTCTAGAATTTATGTCAGGAGAAAATATGGGAATTACATAGTATTTTTTTCCTTTTAATACCAAATTATGGTGGCTCCATATAAAAGCACTGAATCAGCATAGACGCACTAAGTGAATAATTAGTCCTAGCAAGACACAGGTCACTATGAGAAGCCCTGTGATTCAAATGGGTGGAAAGAAGTGCACGCCCATCCTTTATCCCAACTCTATCCCTGCATCTGTCTCTACTCAGTCCTGGACAATTGGCTCATCTCACCTGGAAGAAAGCCCCTGTCTCCTGTTTCTATACTTGTTCTGAATCTGACGGATTTTGCTTTTGGTCTTAGGACAAGGAGCGGAGCTACCAGAACACCATGTGATCCAGGTTCTTGGCAAATCCCCCTGACACACATACACACACACACCAGCACAGCCATAAAGGCCAAAACCCTTACAGGAAATACCCTACCACCATTTCCATAGAAAGGAAAGTGGAGAGCAAGAAGACAGAGACCTGAGGTGAGGGCCCTGCTGGGGATGAGTGAGGAGAAAAGGAGAGAGCTTCATGAACCCTCCTGCCAGGTTAACACAGCCCAGACATGGGGAGCTGTCCAGGCCCCTGCCTTTGCTTCCCAAATCCACTGTAGCCTTCCACTACCTTACTCCCAACTGCAGCAGGAATATATAACATTTTATGGATGTGTAACTCTTTTTAAGAATCATTTCAAAGTCACAGACACCATGTGCAAACACATCTATGTGTACAAGCATCCAAAAATCTACTAGTTCAGGTGTGCCATATCCAAATTCTCCGACCTAAGATCTATGCATAATTGTCTTCCGCTATCTGGGTGAATATCATTGGCCCATTCCCTCACTGCCTACAGACCTCAATTCACCCTCTTCTGGTTTCTACTCTCTTGGCTTTGGTTGATAATTTTGCCCTTAGCCAACCTGGGTTTTCCATTACTTGATTACAGCAGATATACTGACAACATGGGGGCATAAATGTCAAGTCTAGATCTTTCAAAATGATGTCTTCTGGAGCTCTTGGGATCTGCACAACACATAACTTTCCTCAGAGTGCCAGATAATGGTAATTTTATAAATTATGTTACCTGAAAAGTGAGAAGAGTCTCTAGAGTCAGACAGGGTCTAAAATGAAACTGTAATGAAATATCCTTTTTGAGACTCAGAGTTTTCACATTTAAGGGGAAATAATGGTAATAACTCTTCATGTAGAGTTTAATAGTGATTAAATGAGATATCCATATAAAAGAGCTTAACATAGAGCCTAATAATAAGTGAGTGCTAAATGAATTTTGTTATTTTATGGTCGTTGTTGTAATGAAAGTTCTTTTAAAAATCAAAACACATGGGGTGGCGCCTGTGGCTCAAGGAGTAGGGCGCCACCCCCATATACCAGAAGTGGTGGGTTCAAGCCTGGCCCTCGCCAAAACTGCAAAAAATAAATAAATAAATAATAAAAATCAAAACATATGAATTATATTTAGCCATAAAATAATTAAAATAAATATTTACATCTATATGTGCGTATAACAAAATTATATACATATTCTTTCATATGGTATGATAGTATGGACCCAATTCTTTTTTAAGAACTTGAACTAGAGTGACTCAGGATTCCTCCATGTTCTGTGGAACTTCATCTTTGATATTTAGAACTGAGATTTGTCTCAAGTTTTGTTTTTCATGCTCTTATTCTAAGGTTTTGGAATCAATGTCATGTTGGCTTTTGAAAAATAATTTGGAAGATTTCCTTTTATCTCTCTGCTTGGGTCCAATTTAAATAGTATTGAAGTTTCTCCTCCTTGAAGGTTGAAAGAATTCACCCGAGAAACCATCTGTGCCTGGCACTGTTTTGAGGGAGATGTCTTTGAAAGTTTCTCAAATCTTGCATTTTTGCTCATGAAGAAGTCTTCCAGATCTTCCAGGTTTAATTTCAGCAATTTGTATTTTCCTCAAACATTATCCATTTCAAATTTATTGGAAAATAGTTTTATAAAATATTATTTTAAAATTATCATGCTTCCCACTGCATTAACAGTTATTTTTTGTTTCTAATTCTGTGGATGTACACTTCTTCACCCACCCACTTTTAAATCAGTTTACTACAAAAGCTTGGGGTTACCTACTTTGTTTCGCTTGGTTTTTCTTGAGTTTACTTACTAATTCACCCATTGTTCTACTTTCTAAGAAATCTATTTCTGTGCTAATTGATTATTTCTTTACTCACGCTTTATCACTCACAACTTTATCACTTGCTCTTGATATAGATGTGTGTACATTTATTTTTATTTATTCCTGTTTATTAATGTAAGCCCTTAGCTGTCTTACATGGTATTACCATAGTATAATTATTATTATTGTTATTTGTATTTCTATTGGGTTTAAGTATATTAAAATACACAGAGTATACAAAGAAGTGAACATTCTTTGATGAATTTTTTAATTTTAAAATAATACAAGCATGTTTCAGAAATATTGTGAGCTCAGTTCCAGACCAATAAAGAGAATATTTCAATAAAAGTGTTGTGAATTTTTGGTTTTCCAATGTATATAAAAGTTATTTATTGCAGCCCAATTCATAATTGCTAAGTCATGGAAGAAGCCCAAGTGCCCATCGACCCACGAATGGACTAGCAAATTGTGGTACATGTATACCATGGAATATTATGCAGCCTTACAGAAAGATGGAGATTTAACCTCTTTCATGTTTACATGGCTGGAGCTGGAACATATTCTTCTTAGCAAAGTATCTCAGGAATGGAAGAAAAAGTATCCAATGTACTCAGCTCTACTATGAAGCTAAATTGTAGCTTTCACATGAAGGCTATAACCCAACTATAGCACAAGACTATGGGGAAAGGGCCAAGGAAGGGGAAGGGAGGAGGAAGGTCATGGTGGAGGTAGGGTAATGTGTGGGGCCACACCTACATTGCATCTTAGAATGGGTATAGGCGAAACTTACTAAATGCAGAATACAAATGCCTACATACAGTAACTAAGAAAATGCCATGAAGGCTATGTTGAACAGTTTGATGAGAATATTTCAGATTGTATATGAAACCAGCACATTGTACCCCTTGATTGCACTAATGTACACAGCTATGATTTAACAATAAAAATAAATTTTAAAAAAAGGCAAAATCCTAAGACAAAAAAAAAATAAGTTATGTTTGGCTGAATGTGGTGATTAATGTCTGTAATCCTACCCATTTGGAGTCACTGAGGCAGGAGGATCACTGAGGGCCAGAAGTTCAAGACAAGCCTGGGAAACACAGCAAGCAGCCATATCTACCAAAAATTTGACAATTAGCTACACATGTTAGTGCATGCCTGTGGTCAAAAGGATACACCAAGCCCAGGAGTTTGAAGCTATGGTGAGCTAATATGCACTGCACTCTATCTTAAGTAGCAGAGTAAGACCCCATTTCTCAAAACAAAAAGTTATATTTACACTACACTGTACTCCAGGGTGTCCAACCTTTTCTTTTCTCTGCTGTTCCTTGTAAGAATAAGAGTTATCTTGTTGGGCCACACATCGACTACACAAACAATAACAACAGCTGAGTGGCAAAATAAATGAATAAAAGATCCATGCATACTTTTCACAAGATCTGACACCCCAGATAAGCAAAAACATCCTCACAAAATCAGCATGTGTCCCATAGGCCACAGGTGGAACACCCCTGGATCTTTTGCAACAATTTGGATGGAATTGGAGACCATTATCCTAAGTGAAATGTCTAAATAGAAAAACATGCACCACTTGTACTCGCTATTAAATTGAGATAACCGATAAGCACACATATGCACAGAGGGAAATAAAACTGAGTGGAAATCAATCAGAGGATGGAGAAGGGAGGGGAATAAACCAACCTAATGGGTACTATGAACACTATTTTTAGTGCTGAGCATACCTCTAGCCAGGACACAAGCATTACAAAAATAATCCATGTAACCAAAAAAATATGTAGCCCTATAATATTTTGAAATAATTTGAAGAAAAAAGTTCTCTGAAATTAAAAAAAATTGCCTCATGGCTAATTTCAAGCTACCAATGCCATATCACTGGACACTGAGTTGGGAAAGATGTGTATAATTGGCCCTCAAGGCCAGTACAAGCTTATTGCTACCTATAAGCTACATATACAATTCTCTAATATCTATATAAAGAATAAACTAGTATCTATTGAGTTTTCCCGGGAAAAAGGAAGAATGTAACACACAATTTCTTTCCTAACTGCTTCTTTTAGATTTCTAAGTTTTATTATTTAACTTAAGAATATAGATTATTGTCATATAATTATATTTACATTATGCATTATCTCAAGCTTTATTTTTGACATTGGCATACAGATTTAAAACTGTTTGAAACCATTATTTTTATACTTAACTCTGTGCTTGACTGATTTTAATTATTTTTACCAGAAAGGAGTGAGAAGAGCATTTACATATAGTCATTCACACCCTAATTTTATCACCAAGCAGCCCTATGATGTTGGCAATGGGGGTGGACATTATTTGCCTTTCTTGTGCTTTCTCTATGGTGATGGTAATATAAGCAACAGGTCACTGTCATATTACTATGTCAGTTCAGTGCCCACATCATTTTTCCCATGGTAGTACTGAGAAAAAAAGCACTAAGACATACTATCAGTATGAAACATCTCAGTTTATAGAGATAGAGGCCTATCATCCTTGTTTGGCAAGAATCAATGTACAATCTGCCGTTAGATTGAGTTTTTGTTTCAAGGTACACAATTTGGTGTAATTACTGAGTCATTTATTATGTTAAGTCAAATTCTCATCATGGGAACATTCAAAATGTGGACTGAATAGTTTTGCTTTTAAACAGCCATTTACCATCGCCTGACAACTTTGTGCTCAAAAAAAGCTTCATTTGTCTTCAGGTTTCCACAATAATCAGTCTGAACCAGACCAGATACTTCAAACCAGATACTTCCTTCAAACTCCTCTTCAAATTACAGATATATGCTGTGATTTTATCTCTTTTTCTCTTATATTTAATACTGGTTGTGCATATAACAGACAATGTATCATTTAAGATGTATTTTTTGTCAAGTATTATTAACTAAATCTTTATGATGAATTTCTAGTTGACAATTAGTAAGATACTAAGTTTCTTGAAGGTAATGGCAGTGTGGTTTAGTGAAAAAAAATTAAAGTCAGGCAGATTTGGGTCGATTTCCGCCTATGCCACATGTTAGCTGTGTGGCTTTGAGCAAGGTGATTTATCTCTCTGATCCACAAAGAGATTAAGAGGGGATTTTAAAACAGAACTCTAGGTAGCTATAAGGATTATAGAAAATATGTAAAATACCTATCCTAGAGCCTGGAATTCTTATTTATAAACAGGAGCTTAATTTTCCCTTTCTCATTTGCATTCTCCTTCAGGACATCTCAGCTGATTAATAACCAAGCTGTTATGGGATATATTTTATATGGCTTTGGAATGTCCCCTTGGAGCTATGTGTCAGGTTGCAGGAATTGAGAAATATTCCTAAGTCCACCTTATATGAACTAGGTTTGTTCTGTCTGCCTTAGAATAAGTTCACTAAGGTTGAGCCCTGAGTTGAGCAGTTCATTGATTAATAATAATTAACTTGTATTTGCAGATCTCACTGCACAGGCAGAAAACTGTTTAATTCCACCAAAAATTATATATCCTATAATTAAAACTTAGAAATCTGAGGCTCAGAGGTTAAAAGATTTACATAAGATCACACAACCAAGAAGGTCAGAGTGTAGATGAAAAGAGGGCTGTCTCGGCTCAGAGTCCTGCCATTTGCATCTGTCACTCAGGCCATTTAGGCAATAGTTACCACACAAGTGTCTGGCAGCCCTCGTTTTGCATGCAATCCATCCCCAGAATGTCTGCCACGTCCTTACTTCCTCACTATGAGGCTCTCTGACTGGGATACTAGGTTGAGCTCACCCCCTCAAGGACTGACTAGCTGGGCTCTGCTAAACTCACCCACCTCTGCTGAAGCACTAAGCCATAAACTACACAGAATTATTTTCTTCTGACGGAAAACTACTTTACACCCACATAGTTCTTACACTGCCAGTAATTGCAGTACAGGTGTGGTTATAGAGCAGAAAAGAATGAGATTCATAGAAACTTCAGAGCTTTACGAAACTAAAAGCATCAACTTTTTGGTCCTACCCCTTGCCAGACCTCACTACCTAAGAAGAGAAGCAGTATCAATGATCAAAAACAAAAACAGATCACTGGTTAAATCACTCTGATTATTTTTGTTAGGATATAATTACACCTAATTACAAGCAGGGCTGAGGTGTTTTCTCCCCTAATGAAAGGAAGGGGGCAGGTGTAGGTTCAAGATCTCATTATCCAGCTTCGCATAGACTCCTAAATATACCTAATACACTTCCTGCTGGTATTTTACTACTGTATTGATTTGGAATCAGTAAGGTCAGCATGAGAGTTTGTTAAAATACAACTCTACTCTGGAGATTTCTTCTCAGTGTAGCTTTTGGAATTCTTCTGAGACACATAAAGTGGAGACGAGTGGGAAGTAACTGAAGGACTGTCAATGTGTTTGAGGACAATAAGCCCTCTTTCTTTCTGTAAGCCAGGTCTTAGGAGATATTTTATGTAATGACACAGCCAAAGTTCCAGTCCAACTTTATTTTTCCAACTCAGTGTTTGGTTAGGGTTTTTTAGATTTTTAAACCAATTCTTAAAATGATATTTTTTAGTGGTGAAATGATATATGAACAGGGAAAGTTATCTGAGGTTAAAAAAAATGTATCTACAGGGGGAAATTCCTAGAAAATGAAAGACTTCTAGTAAGCCCAGAAGGTAAGAAAGTTTTGGGAAGGTCTGAGTAAGGGAGATTCTGGCAGGCTGAAAATGGAGCAGCATGATCGAACACACAAACACAGGAACTTTGATGATTACCCCAAAGAGAAGACTGACCGTCACACAAAACATAAAATGGTGGGGACCTGACTGTCACACAAAAAATAGAATGGTGGGGAGTGAGATTGTACCTAAAGTTTCAGGCCATCGACTACACAGAGACACATGCACTCAGACCACGTAAGACATTGAGAAACAAATTCAATGGTGACCTTTTTCCTTTTATTTATTTTTAATATTATTTACTTATTTTTAATCTTTATCTTATGATGATTATATTTATGTATGCATTAATTCTGTTTATTTATTGTTCGTCCTTTATTATTCATGAAGCAAACCCTGGTTTAGGAAGATGAGCATGGCTGTGCTGGGCAGCATCAGATGGACTAAAGGGAGGTTTAGAGCCTCTGTCATGCTCTGAGGGAGCCAGAGAGAGGAACTAGGGAGAAGAAGTCTGGGCAAGGCTAAGGCCTAGGTGCGAGTAGAGGAAAGGAGGGTGCTGAGGTAAGAGATTGTGATCTGTGGCAGGAAAAAGCAATATTTGGAGGGATGATAAGACTTATGGCTGTGTAGGAAGAGCGGCTGTCCCTGTCCAGCAGTGGTGTCCAGATGGCAAGTGGTGAAAGGCAAAGGGGATTTTCAAAACTAGTGACAAAAATCTTGATGAGCTCTCAATAGCTGAGAAGGCTGTTGGGGAATAGCAGGCCTTCTACTCATTCATACAGGAAGGAGTCAGGATGGATGGGAAGTAAAGCCCAAGTCTGTGAGGGGATGAGAGCAGCAAGACAATATAATCTGGTAGTGAACAGCTGCTGAGGGGTTCTCCTGAGAAGGTCTTAGGGAATTTGGTGAGAAAAATTTTAGAATTTTGAAATGTGACACCTACTTTTTGAAGGTCTTGAAAAATTTCCACATCACGAGGTTTGAGTTGAAACTGGTATATCTGAAAAAAATAAGTCTTTTCTAACAGAGACTCTCTAGGCTAGGTGATTGTAAATCATGATGGTTGTAATTCTATTAATCTGGAGTCCAGCAAAATTGGAAAAAATGAGTTCTCTGCCTGAGCCCAAGATTACAAACTGCAAAGACAATGAGGTACAAATGAAAGAATAGCAGTGAGACTCAGAGAGGCCAAATATCAAGAGCCTTCCCAAGTACATGGCTGTGCAGACACTATCTGAGGAAAGGAATCAATGTTCCCACTATGAAGAACAGGCAACCGCTGCAGCCTGGAAGCTAAGGGAAGGTTAACAGTGCCTTCCCCAACACATCTTTTAGTTTGGGGTTTTGCCAAGTGGCAAACCATTGGACTAGGGTAGAAAAATGGGCTGAGCACAGCCCCTATACCAGTCTTAAAGACGAAAGTTCAGTGAAAACTCTAGCTTTGGTTACCAGCTTTTGAAGTTAAGTTAATGGGATTAAGTGAAAATTCCACCAACTTTTAATTTCCAAAAAGTCCTTACTGTTTATATTACTCAAAAGGAGAAATAATCTTTACATAACTGAACGTTCAAAATAATATCAACCCTAGAAGAGAAATCCTCCCTAATTCCCTTTCAAGATGAGGCAACAGAAGATAATGAATAGGGAAGATCCTCTCTCCTGGGAGCAAGAAAAAGACCAGGAATCTCATTTTAATACCCAGGCAATGAGTCTTTGTAATTCCAACCAGCATGATATGTTTGCTAAGTACCACTTCCTACTGATCTTGTAGGAAGATTCCCTTTCCAAAATGAGAGATTTTGTTGGAATTACTATCTTTTCTCCAGGAAGGCATAATGGGTGAGTTGACAGAGAAATGTATACATTAGTTACAGGGTGCATAATCATAAGGCATTACAAACAGAATTGTCTATGAAGTCACCAAGTCCAGGATATAAATCCACATTCAACAATGAAAGAAGACTCTCATGCTACCACACCATAGTACCAACTACTCTTTTTTGTTGTAGTCATCTGCAGAAACTCTAGTACCAAACACTTCGTTCCTTGATGATTTTTGCCCTTAGTTACACCACTGCCCACATCATAATTCTTGGTGAATTCTTCTCATTTATCGTAGATAAACTTAGTTCCTTGACATTCTGTCACCCAATGTTTTTGTTTTTCATCTCATTTCTCATATGCTATGCCTTTTTAGTATTTAGATTATTTCATTGTTGAATCTAATCATATAATGATTGTATATGTGTATATACATATATATATAGGTACTTTGATTTGTTTATTCATTTTCTTGTAGAGTTGTTCCTAGTTTGTGGTTATTATGAATAAAGCTGTTCTATGTTGTTCCATTGTCTTCTGATTGAATGTCGTTTCAGATATAAAACACTCCATGACAGACAGATATCTAAAGATCACCCCGACCTAAGATTCCTATTCTCTGGTTATTCTAGCACATACTAATCAAGGTGTGCTAGAGGGGCGGCGCCTGTGGCTCAAAGGAGTAGGGCGCCGGCCCCATATCCCGGAGGTGGCAGGTTCAAACCCAGCCCCGGCCAAAAAAAAAAAAAAAAAAAGGCAGGGCAAAAATTGCCATTAAAGTTACTAGAATATAAAAATTAAAAAAAAAAAAGGTGTGCTAGAAAGAGATTTTGTAGATGTCATTACAGTTCCAAGTCAGTTGAGCATAAAACATGGGGATTATAGGTGGGTTTCACCTGACAAGACGTATCAAAGCAGAGGTTTTCTCAAGGAAGAAGCAGAGGGGAAGTTAGGGAGATTTGAAGTATTTGAAGAACTCAGCATGCCATTCCTGACTTAAAGATGGGGAATGCTTCATGATGAGGAATGCAGGCAGCATTTAGAAGCCAAGAGCAGCCCCCACGAGACAGCCTTCAATGAAAGGGGACATTAGTTTTACAACCACAAGAAACTGAATTCTGCCAATCATAAGAATGAACCTGGAAAAGGACCCTCAAGCTCCAGAGGAAACAGTCAGGCATCATCTTCATTTCAGCCTGAGCAAAGCACCCAGCCCCATCATGTGCAGTCTGATCTAGAGAATCCGCAGCCAATAGATGAGAAATGTTTCAAGCCTCTAGTAATGGTAATGTGTTACACAGCAAAAGAAAACTAGTATATTACCTATAACTTTTATTATTTTCACTTGTAGATAACATATTTTTATTTTTCTGATTGTTTTTAGGATTGTTAAATTTATTTTTGCTTTTCAGCATTTTCAATACGTGCTTCACTGTGACTGCCTTGAATAGTTCCCCAGTTGGGGTTTACTGAGTGTCCAATGCTTATGGATTGCTTTTAATTTTTTATGTCAAATAAAAATATGTCCTCATATGTCATGTACTTCATCCACTGTCCATTCTCTTCCAAAACACACATACCATGTATAATAAACCACTTGATTTTTACTACCAGGCCATGAAAGCTCTGAGAATTTTTTTCCTTATTTTTTTCTCTCTGTGCCTCAATTTTCATTATTTCTTTTGACATTCTTCAGTTTAATTGATTCTTTTTTCTTTTGTGCCCAATCTTCTATAAAACCCATTCTATTTTTTGAAATTCCAGATTTTATATTTTTCCATTCTAAGTTTTCTATTTTTGTGAACATGTACACATACATCTTCTGAAATTACTAATCTCTTTCCTCAGTATCTCCTTTTTCTAGAGATTAGCTAATATAACCATGTTGTTTTGAAGTCCTTGTCTTGATAATTCTAATGCTAGTTCATTCTGGGTCTGTTTCTATAGACTAAATTTTCTCTTGATTATAGGGCATATTCTTTGGTGACTTTTTTCAAATCAAATTTTATTGCCCTTTAAAAATGTGAATCAAATTTCACCTCACAATTGGTGTGTGATCTGACCCACACTTTCTTTCCCCATTTTGACACCCATCAAAAGCCAACCAACAGGATTCACCTTTTCCTTGTTAGTGAATGTGCCCTTGGATCACTGTCACATCAGTAAGGGTTTTTGGGAAAGAAATCACTACCTTTGGATTCAGAAAAATAAAGCTTTTAATCTCAGCTTCTCCATCAACTGAGACACCTTGAACAAGTTATACAAACTCTCTTCTACCCAATCTATAAAATGTGAATGATAAAGACTCTCCGGTATACTTTTGTAATGATTAAATGAAGTCTTAACATAATGCCTGGCATAGTCAATATGCTTAATCAAAGTAATTACTGTCAGTATTAAATGAGATAACAAATATAAGGCTATATAGCTTATCAACAGAATATTTATTGAGCACTAATTATATTCTAACTTGCTCTAAGTACAGGAATTCAGTAAGTATAACTTGGCCTCTTTCCTCAAGAAATTCACATTTTTGACAGAGGAAAGAGAAAATAAAGATTAAAAAAATACATGAACATGATTATTTCAGTTTGCAGAGAAATGAGAATGTCATGTGAGGCCAGAAAGGCAACCCTCTAGTTTGAATGATCACAGAAGAGCTTTCAGAGGAGGCACATTAGAAAAGAGACGAAATGAGGATATGGAGGCAGCCATGTGAGAATATGCTGGTGGAACTTCTCATGCAGAAGGAACGAGGGCTGCAAAGACTCTGAGTCAGGAAAAAGCTCAGCTTGTCAGTTGTTCAGCAGGAACGCGAGCCTGGCTAAAGCAGAACACAAAAGAGGAAGGACATGAAGTTCAAGACTAAGCCAGGACCAGGTGAATAGGGCATTGTTACGGTAGAGACTCTTAGTATCTTTCAATAATGGTGAGGAGGAATATAAGAGGACTTCTCAATAGACAGTCAATTTTAGAGTACAAAGAATGAAGTCACTATAGTTTTGGCAAGGTATGGTAATAATGCTGATGAGAGATGATAGTGTTTTAAATTAAGATGGAATGAATATGCTGGACATGGTGAGAAGGCTAGGCCTGGGGATGTGTTTTGGAAGCAAAGCTGACACAATTTGCTGAAAGATTGGATGTGGATGTGAGAAAAAGAAAAATCAGTAGATAACCTCTAATTTTTTCCCCTGAACAAGTAGTTAACTGAAAATGACTTTTACTGAAATGAAGGAAACTGGGGAGTTGATATCGCAAGTAGGATGGGAGGTGAGGAGGGGGGAATACAGAGTTATGTCCTGTATATGTTCGCTTCAGGGTGTCTGCAGATAACCATGTGGAGATACTGAGCAATTATTAAATATACAATTCTAGAGTCAAGGGTGTGGGAAAGTAAGCACTTCATAATGGATAATGAATGAGTACTTCTTAATATAAGAAAAATATGAAATAGGACTTAAATGTTCACAGGAGCAAAACTTCATATCCCAATGAATGAAAAAGAAGAAAGAGGTCACACCACCCCCTCTCCTAGCCCTCACTCTCTATTCCTTCTCATACATTTAAAGACACACCCTAGGAAGCAGACATTGTTCCTTGAATATTTTAAACTGATAATTCCCATTTTGAAAACAATGTTTAAGACAACTCTTATTGTCAAGAGAATGAATTAAAAAAAAGATACCCAAGTTTGAAAACAAAATTGGGAGTTAATCAGATAGAGATTTTGAAGAAGACACAATATGAATAAAGCATAGCCAAAGATGTGCACTGTGAAAATGAAAGGTGAAGCGTCTCCCTGATGTATGTTCCACATTTTTACCAATGAGAAAATAAAGGAAGAGTGTTAACATGGATCTTGGAACCTGGCTAGGATAAGGGATGCTATCTGGATCATACACTGAGGCCAGATCACCCCCAAAGATGGGGGTTACCCTTTTTCCAGACTTGTCAGACCTGTTGACAAGTGGAAATGATAGCCTACTAATGGAAGGACAAAGAATCTGAAGCCCCAAAACCAATCACCTTTGACTAGCCGCATCTCCTTCCTACTTCCCAATACATTCAGGACCATGTGGAGGAGGTAAAAGTTTGAGGAAAATACACAGTCAGGGTCTCACAGAGTTTAGGATTCCAATCTAAACATTAGAAGCTCCTGCAACTGAACTCAATAACCAAAGGCTTAACACGCCTCACTGAAATTGACAAGCAAAACAAATATTCCTTCCACTCAGTCACTGGAGAATGGCTGCTGTGAGGATCTCATGGGTATGAACTGTAGGTCTGTCCCAGGAGGGCTTACAGCACCAGCTTTAAAGCTCATCTTGGATGACCTTGTGCATCCTTAACTCCTTAAACTTTGAACCTCAATCAACTCAACAGTAAAAAAAGGACTATTTTATCTCCCTACTAGTATTGTTCATAACTGCATATATTTATAATATAAATAAAATGTGTGATGTGGCTCCAAGCACAGAATAAATGCATTTATTTCTCTGTAACACTGCACTGCATTGCTAGAGCATGATGTGTGCCTCTCCTTATTTCATCCCATCATGCATCTTAATTAAGTCTTTTAGTATCATTCTCCTCACTACAACGGAACCTCTTAGAGACAGAGTCCCTGCCTTATTCATCTCTATACATCCCCAGTAAAGAATTTCCCATTGCTGATGCAAATAAAATAAGTGTTCATAAAATGAATCAATGAGTGAAAGAATGAAGACGGAGAATAGTTTCGTGCTCATTTATCACTCTGAGCAGATCCAGACACCTCATATCAAGTTGACGCTCATTCACAAGAGAGGATTCCCACTAGAGTTACGTTAATCATCTCAAGTAGCAGCAAGCTCAGGGCCTGCTATGCTATGGACTAGCACACCTGCATCAGAAACTAGAATGAGAGCGGGCAGGATCTCACCTTTATTTCCACTTATTTTATCTTTATATATCAGGCTAGGTCTTAAAATGAGATCTCTTCTAGATAGAAGGAACACACTAGTTGGGTGGAAGGTGTGTGAGCATGCACATCAGCTTTATTCTCAGTTGGTATACATTTAAATAACTTGAATTCAATATAATCAGTTTTTCTGTGATTCTGACACTATCCTGATCCCTTCAGATGTGGTAGCCAAGCTTTCATATTTCTTTTCATTTTTAAGTAAAGCCCCCCATTACCTATTGACTGGGAAAACTCTTTTGAAAGTGACAGATGAGACAAATGTCCATTACTTTCAAATCAGTTTCCAATCTGGTTATGCTTCCTCTCGGTCAATGAGGCCTGAGCCCCATGGGTCTCCTCCTGTAACACTGTGCAGAATGCAGACACTGACTGTTCACACAACTCACATGGTCCTCAGAGAGACTGCTCTCAAAAGGCCTGACCATAACCTTCAAATCCCAGTAAAATCTTCAACTTCTCATTGACCACACTGCCCTCCCTACTGCAGGAACCACATTAAAGTGACAAAGATGTAATAAGTAGTCAAAATAATCCATTTGATGGAATCATCTGCCAAGTGAGAATGTTAGACTTGGTGAACTCCAAGGTTTAACAGAACTTCACAATGTTCATAGACTCCCATAAAGCTGAAGTTCAAAGAAGCCTTAGAAATTACTACACCTAACATGACCTTTTTGTAGAAATGTGGAAAAGAGGAGAAAATAAATTCTTAGTAGTCATCCAAAAATGAAGCCTACCATCTCGGTATCAGAGAATTGCTGAGCTTCTACTATGGTAAATCTTATATTCCTATTTATAGGTGGGGAAACCGAGGTCAAGGCATACATAAATGACTTGTTCGTGCCAAAGGCAGGTCCAGGTTAGGGACAAATTCTTTTATTCTGTTAAAATTAATTATATTCCTCTCTATTCCGATTAACTGGTAATCACATTTTTTTCTTAACAGAAGCTCTATTTTCTCATTTTAATTTGGAAGTCACCAAAGAAGTCCATACTTCAATGCTTTCTTCCAGTGTGTGATTTATTTATTTCACCCAGACTTATGCTTATTTAAAGCTTCATTAAACAGGAACACTTGTGAGCCAAGACAGGGTGAACAAAGCTGTCATACAAATTCAGAGGGATCACAGTCCAATGCATCGTCTGTGTGAGCACTCATCTGCTCTTCTTCAGGGAAATAGCTTGTCTTGGCTCTGAGTATACCCGGAGACTCTACCTATCCCTGGAAACGCCAAGCACAAAAAGGAATAATGCCAAATCTGTAGCTAAAGGAAATGTTATGTTAAGGGCATAAGGTGAAAAGGACCCTGGTTGTTAAGTGTGTGTTCTAAATGGTACTAATCTTGGTCCTTCCTAAATTTATACTCAGTTGCTAAGGCTAGGGCTATTTCTTAATCTAATAATCACAGCTAGACTATGGGATTGGAAACTGTCAGTAAAATACTATTCCTGAACTATAATAGTCTCCATTCATAAGTGTGAATCGTGAGACAGTTGGAATTTTGTAACTTGAGGATTTGTTTTAGCAGCCTCCATTTATAAATGAGAGTTGTATATACATTAGATGTTTATAACTCAGATATTGCCTGTACCCCTTACTGAAAATATCACTATTTTGTACAGTACTTTGTAGCTTATAAGAACTTTCTCATGTATCTACCCTTTTTTGAAATGTATATACTAACCCTATAAATTAAACAGGACACTTATCATACATTTATAGGTAAGGAATCTGAGAGTCAGAAAAATTAAGGGACCTACCCAAGTCACATAGCTAATAGGAAAAGCTAGGACTAAGTGTCCCAAGATTCTTCTCAAGCTGGGGCTCATTTCATGATGTTATAGCTGTACATGAACCGAACACATGCACACCCAGCACACACATGCACAGCAGAACAGCATTCACCGTATATCCATAATTACAACACACTCGCCAAATCAGCACAAAGGCTTTGTGCATGCATCATATTTGGCTGTAACAATACTTAATAAAAACATAACATTTTTTCCAAAGGTGAAGTTGAAATGAAAAGTTGAACTTGAGCTCAAACTGCAATCTTATTTCAGCCGAAGATGAAGGCTTATCGTTTGAAGGATTTATCCTCCTTTATCTTCAGAGAGTAGAGCCTATGGTAGAGTTGTGCAAGGTTCAGAAAATGGGGTTTATATTTATACTCATCAATACATTGGGTATTGATTTCTCTAGGGAAATACTTAAGTATCTAGAAGACCGGCCAGAGGATCCTATTTTTCTTCACATAGCCACACATGCACATACCTAATCTGTGTCCCAAAAATCTATCATGGTATACCCAATGTTTCACCAAAACTCAGAAGTGACATTGTCAGGCAATTTAAAAGGCCTCTTCCAGGCACTAGAGGTATCTAGTTTCCAGTATCAATTTTATTTGGCAGCTTTCATTAAAGCCCCCGTAGCCTATTGATCCATGCAGTATGAAGATTCACCTAGAGGCAGAAGAATCATAAGCTAAACAAACAGTAGTAAGCAGGGTGTCAGGAGGATCAAAGAAAGACTCAAGCTTCATCCAATCAATGTGTTAAAGACAGAAGCAGGAGCTGCAGGAGGGGAGGATGAGCTTGCCAACATCCCCATGCTCTTATTTGTGTGTGAACATTCCCTTCTGCTAGACCTTCTGTCTCTGTGTGTCACCGATGGAGATCAGACATGGCTGGTCCTGAGAGAAGTATGGCTGTCCAGCAGCTTAGGTCCTCCCTGGGAAGCTTATGCTGAAGCTTCCACAAGTAGTTCTATCCACCAGAAATCACAGGCTCTCACTCAAGGTTTTCTGAGCCTGTCATTTCATGCAAGTTCCCTGCACCACTGACGCAAGCACCACCACCAATGTTGTTAAAAAACAAAATTTTTAAGAAATTCTGTTCTCAGTCATGTGGCAATAAAGTAATCTTATATATGTTTGTGTAAGCGTACTGAATTAGGGTGATAGTAGAAGTGCCATAGAGTTTTTGAATTATTAAACTGATTTGGATCCAGCAGAGGATCATAATGTTGGCCCATGAATGAAAGTGTGCTTCAAAGATAATAAGATCCAAGACATCCTCTGTCCAGAGCACTGTGCCAGGGCCCTAAGACATATACCCATGAGAGGTCTGTACCCTTGAACAAGCACTTGGCACATTACGTTATACACATATGGGCCAGAAGCATTTATGTCAGAGACAGTATGGAGAAAATTCACGCCTTGGGAAAACACTGCTGAGGATAAACGAATCCCCTGAGGATGCAAAACCCTCTAGCTTAGAGAAAAAAATAAAATTAGAAACTATACCTGATGAACTGCATATCTATTGAAGAAAAAGAGAAGGAGCAAGAGGAAAAGAAGGACGCGAAGGAGGAAGATAAGGGGAAGAGGACGAGGAAGAAGAAGGGGAGGAGACAGAGGAGCAGGTAGGTGATGTCATGCCCGGAGCATCTGCCAAGCACAAGCATGAACAAGTCTCGTGTGTTAACTCATTTAATCCTTGTGACAACCGTATGCGTGGGCTACTGTTACAGTGTCCACTTTTCAGAGAGAACACTGAGATGCAGAGAGATTCGTTGACCCAAAGTCACTCACTGACCTCGGGCTTTTCATTCTAACGCCAGTGCTCTTGACCGCTAGAAGAAGAGGAAAAGAGAAAGAGAAGGAGAAAGCTGCAGAGGACGAGGTAAACTTACACATTTTAAGTGCTTAATACATTTTAGCAGACTTTTATCTACATCAGAGCACTCTGAAAAGAATTCTGGTACAAATTTACAGGAGCTAAAAAGGCGTACAAATTCAAGTCTCCTTTCCTTCCCTGCCACCTAATTATCCAGTTCCCCTCTCTTCAGGGGCAACCCCTAGTAGCAGTTTCTTAGGTATTTGTTTATCATCCCAGGAATTATGTCCATAATTTTGATGCTCAGTAAATATCGACAGCATCCCCTCAAGTGTGACAGTGAGAAAACTAAGTTATCCCAGATGCCTCCTGCCTTCAGTGCTCACATTTAATCCATTGATCCCCAAGTTTTATGAGTTCTACCTCTAAGTAAATATCTCTCAAATTTATTCACTTCCCTTTATCTCACCACCACTAACCTGATTCAAGTTATGATTACCTCCTATTGAAACTAGTAGAGTAACCCCCTCACTTATCTTGTAAGCTCACTCTTGCATTTTCTAATCTGTTATGAACTCTGTGACCAGAGATAACTTTTTGAAAGGCAAACATTTTCATGTTGCTCACCTGCTCAATATATTTAGGTGGTCCATTATTTCTTTTAAGATAAAGATCTATAAAGAGTTGGTATCATTACTAACACCCTCTACAGCCTGGTCCCTCATTTCTCTCCAACTTCATCTTATACCAGGCTCCTCAATGTTGCACCTGTGCTCCAGGCCCTGGCTTTCTCTCAACTGTTTAATGTTCTGTGCTCCATCACACCATAGAGTGTACTTGATAGTCCACTTTCTTGGGATGCTCTCCCCCTAAGTAACTCCCACGCATCTTTTAGACCTCACCTACTCAGCACTCCCTCTCGTAAGTCCAGTTAGCAGACCTGGATTCAGAGATCCCGCAGGGTGAGAATGAAATGAACACCCAGGAAGTGGCTGAAACCATAGGAAAGTTTTTTAACAACTTAACTTCTCTTGGTCTCCATTTCTTTACCTCTAAAGGGGATAAAGTAGCTCCTTGGTGAGGTTGTTCTATAAGATAAAGAAGGACACTGTAGAGAGTTTAACCCTATTGCATGTAAGGCAAATGCTCACTAGCTATTGGTTTCATTTACTCTCCTATTTCCTCAATTGTACCTAGAAATCCCAGCCTGCTAATGTCAAGGGATGATGAGAAATAGATGCAATAGTGTGGCTAATTATGCCCCGTTGGGAAAAGCCATCCTGTGTCCAGCTTTTGTACAGACCAAGAGTTAAGAATGGTTTGATATTTCAAATGGTTGTAAAGAAGCGGGAGGGGGGGAAGCAGGAAGGAGGAGTGAAGGAGGGGACGGTGAGGAAGCAGAAGAAGGGAGAGAGAGACAAAAGAGAAATAAGACAAAAAGGAGAAGGAGAGGACCACAGGGAGAGGAAGGAGAAAGGAGGACAGGAGGGAAAGCAGACCGTGTGTGGACAACACCCACGGCACTCACTATGTGTGTGGACAACACCGCGGTGTTCATTATGTGGGTGGACAACACCCACAGCGTTCACTATGTGGGCCTTTACAAAGAAGTATTTGCCAAACACTGAAATGATGTATATGGAAATAATGCCAAAAGTGTGAGATCCTTTTTAAAAAAACATATTGTTACCTTTGTTTATAACCTTTACCCTTTGTTTTTTCTACTTCCCAAAATGTTAGGCAAGCTAAAGTAAAAGCTTATAATTTTAGACTCTTGAAATGCAGGTATGGGGGGATTTTTAAAAAGTCAGTCCCTAGCTGGGTGCCTGTAGCTCAGTGGTTCACATTTCACATGCCCTGGGTGCTGGTGGGTTCAAATGCAGCCCAGGCCTGCTAATACAAAAAAAAAAAAAGTGGGGTGTTGTGGTGGGTACCTGTTGTCCCAGCTATTTGGGAGGTTGAGGCAAGTTTGAGGTTGCTGCAAGGTATGACACCATGCCACTCTAACTAGGGTGACAAAGTGAGACTCTGTCTCAATTAAAAATAAATAAATGAATAAACCAATCCCTTTTATACTCCCAAATTAAAACTCTGGAAGAGCTGAAACTATCCTGTTGGTCTTGAAGTAGCAATTTGTAAGATTCAGAACCATGTTGTCTCCATGCAGGGACCACAAAACCTTTCTTATCTCATTAATTCCTTTAGGATGGGAAGCAGTGTGGTATAACAGAAACTCCAAACAAACGTTAGGATCAGACCAGTTGAGTTCATTTCCTAGCTCTGATACTTCTTGCTCATGGAAACTTCACATCTTTGAGTCTGTTTCTTCATTGACATATAAATTCCACTCCTTTCCAAGCTCAAATTTAAACTCCCCATAGAACTTAATTTTTTGGCAGCTTGTGAATAGCTATAATTAATGAAGAACAAGTTTGAAACAGCAAATGCTGAGCATATGGGTATTCTAGAGACATATCAACATCATTATCAGGAAAAATGAGATGTCACTCAGTGTGTGCATAGCAGTTTTCAGATCCAGCCCAAATGAAAATTAATAACCCTCTCCTTGACAAAAATATGGACCAAATATTATACAATCTGCCCTAATACAATCTTGATATATGGTTAAGAAAATAAACTGGGGTGAAAACTGCATGTTCTTTCTATATGTCTGACACATGGGCAATCCTATGTGCCCAGGTTGGTGCAGGGGGCAAGGATATACATTAAATAATTTTGCAAATTTGTCCAACCTTTCTTTTTCTTCTGAGAATTTTTAATTTACAGCAAGGTGTTCTACATGAATAGGTTCATTAAAAGATTTTTTTCACATGCTGAATAATCAGCCAGATGGTAGGTTTCAATGTATAGCTTTTATGACCTTGAATACAGAGTGGATGTTCAATATTTGTTTGTTTTTATCAATTCTCTCATTTCCTCCACTGTAACTGGAAATCACACATTATACTAAAGTGAAGGGGCTATGAGAAATAGGTGAAATAATGTGGGGGGTGTCAGATGAGGAACCGGCATTGTGAACAAGTCTTGTTCTCATCCTCGTTCAGAATGCACCTGTCTTGAGACCCAAAGTCTTCATGAAAAGAAAATTATTTTTATTCACAGCCCCCAGCTTGCCAAGGATACCATAAATTCTGTATCATTTTTTCCTCATTATACTTAGGTTTTATAAATGCAGAACCCGAGGTTCATCGTGTTACTGGCCCAAGATCATAGGAGAAAGGGAAAAACTTTCACTGGTGAGAAAATCAAAGCGTTTCAAGAATGGAATGAATACTTCATGGGACATGCAGTGGGAGATTGTGACACACTGTGGGAGACTGAAGCACTGTTGTAATTAGAGTTCTTACTTGGAGATCTTCAAATGAGCACCAAGGCCTATTTTTCTTTCTGTCACAGTACATGGATCTTACCGATGTACAAGAACTCTGATTCTCCCAGTCATTACAGGAGTAGAATGGCTGATCAAACAGGAGTCAGTAGCAGGGAAGAAGATTAAATGCAAGATTTCTGAACCTCACGGATAAAATCAATGGAGAGCAAGAAGGGATCTTGTACCTTGTAGCCCCTTGAAAATAGCTGTCGAACCAGAGAAGAGATGACAAATAATTTTCTTTGTTTTTAACAAAAGTAACCACGTTAGTAGGAACTGGAGAAAGGACAGATGCTCTGAACCTTGGTTTAGGTTTTTGTCTGTATGACCCATTATACATGGGAACTGGCATATACTATAATAATCTATAAGTGCAAGATAATAAAATAAATGAGCAGATGAGTGAAAATACGTATGCCTGAATGAATAAATGATGAATGAATCTATGACAACTGTCCCAAAGCTATAACCAGCACATCAGATAATCTATAGATTTCTAGTCCACAATGACAATATTGAAACTTAAATTTCATAAACTTTTATTTGCCCAGGCTTCTCTCATTGCCATGGGAGAAGTGGTAGCAACATGGTCACAAGATCCTAAGATTTTGTCAGATTTTCAAGTGAGAACTCTAAATGACCATTGCTTAAAATTGTTGTCTCTGTTCTCGTGTGAAGTGACCTTACAGTGGCCATGTTTATTTTTAGGTCAGCTAAGGAAGAGGTTGAGTCAGGTATGTTTTTAGTTCCAGTTCAGAAGGACATGTTCATGTGGCTCCCAATCCCTGTCAAGTATGGCTAAGTTATTGCTGAAAGCAGGTGGGAATAACTTCCAGGAATACTCTTATCACCTGTTGTGCTGACTCACCCAGAATCATGATGCAGGACTTCAAGTGGACACATTATAAAATTCTCTTAACATCAAAATTATATGGGCCATAGAGTCAAAATAGATTTTAAATATGTAGAAGCTAAGCTATGTGGACATTTCTTCCAATCACCATACATGTAAATTTGTAAGCAGAGGATTTTATTCTAATCAATTGCAAATCTAAATGAAAAATTTTTCCTGTCGGGAATATACTTGATAATATATCCTAAACAATAATAAATGCCTCTTTTGTAATGGGATTCATTTTAAAAGTACGTATCAAACTAAATCCCTGTGTCTGTCAAATGCAAATATGTCGCAGTACATCAGACAAAGGGTAGATCACTGACTCCAGCCGCATGTTTTACACATGCCGATGTGTCAACTAGATCTTAGCACTTCTGCTACCTGGGACAACACCTAGTGATCTGCAAGAGAAAGGCAAACAAGAAGGCCTTTCATACAGAAAGTCACCTGAAAAAAAGTTTCCCATGACATAACTTCTACACCTCTTTATTAGTATGTTAATGGATAGAGTATGAAAGTTATTGGATTACATAGTTATGGACCTTGATATAATGAAGAAACAATTTTAATGGATTTATTTGTAAATTCTATGCCTAAATTTTAGAATTGTTTTGTATAATTCGATAGAATTTATCACATAAATGTTTAAACAGATCTATATAAATATACATATATAATGATGACCAATTAATAAATCACAATTAATATAAATTGGTAAGTTATAAATAAAATTTATATTTTATGGGATGTATGTGTTTGTGGTATATTTTAGCAATTCTAACATAAGTTTTTGATTTCTCTTCTCATAATTAAATATTTATTTTTAATTATACCTAATTTTGTATTAAGACACCTGCACACACACACAACCAAATTATATAAGCACCAAACTATGCAAAGTATAAATTAATCCCAAAGTTTAAAGGATAAGCTTTTATCAATAGTTCAACCTTTGAAAAAAATTTCTTTTGCTAATTTTACATGAGTAGTAGATAATTCACAGATTTGTTAATACCGAAAAGTCAAGGAATGTGCTCCACCTGGGACTGGCCAGGAATAGAACAGGCAGTGGGGAGGTTGAGACATTGTCTTTTTGATCATTTCTTAAAATTAGCTTGATTAAGCGTTCCACATTGTATATCAAATCATCATATTGTACCCCACAAATGTATACAGTTATGATTTAATAAAAATTAAGTTAAAAAATTGTTTCTTTCTATCCACCAGGTCTGAGAAACCAGTAACTGAGACACTCCAGCTCTGAGGAGCAAACACCCAACCCTCACTGTGTTCTTTATTTTCTTTCAAATTTCAGATTAATATGAGAGTACCAATGATTGGGTTACAATGTTTGTGTTTGTTAGCTAATGTCCCTGTTGTAGTTGTGCCCCTCACCCAGAAAATGTGCCACATACCCTTACATTGTGCCCATTCTGTGAGAGAACACCAATATCCCTTCCTCCTCTCTCCCCACCTCTCTCTTTCCTCCTCCCCCCAACTTGAGTTAAATTGAGTTTTCTCTTGTGCGGGCATGTATTAGTTCATTTTCTGGCTTCAGATAGTATTCATAGTATTGAATATGTTGGACACTTGCTCTTCCATTAGAGAACGTTCTCTTCAGTAAAGGATCACAAGAATGAAAGGCAAATATCCTCACTGTGTTCCTGCTTGGTCTCTCTCTCTTCTCCCCATTCTGTTCCATCCTCTCCAACACATTCATATGCAGACTTTTCCATATGTGCTGGCTCATGTCGTGATGATAGATGATTACTGGTCAAGGTCACTAGCCTTGGGGTGCCTTTACCAGATGGAGTTTTCTGTCACATTACTCTTGAACTTAAGGAAGGAAAACAGTGGCCAGAATGAATCATGGGGACTTTGGGCAGGGAAGAGAGTGGTATCTATGAAGTTTGTGTGCATGTTTATATATATGCAAGCATAGTCATAAGTGAGGCATGTCATTTTTACCCACTTAGCCTCCTATGAAAATTCTTATAGCATCACCTTAAAAAAATAGTAAAAAAAAGATTCCTGAACACTTGCCACAAGTAGGTATATGCCCATGCCTTGCTTTTCCCGCCTATTCCATGTTGTCCAGCAACAAATGCACAGCTAAAGTTAATGACAGATTGCAAAGGGAAGACTCAAACCGACTAAACAGGCCCAACAATAGAACTGGTTCAGTCTTGATGTTGTAGAGGGGTAGTTGTTAGCTAAGTCAGCCAACAATCGCATCACACAGTGGTGAGTTAATAAAGGCATACAGCAACATTTTTCTCTAGAAGAAAATTCAAGATGGATGGAGAGCCACGTGCCTACTCTTTGCCTTGGCCATTAAATGTCCTCTAAATATAGTTAATTATTGATGAATACAACTGTGTGAGGATACAGTGCTGGACAGAAATACAAAAATATGATGACAATCTTCAGAGTTCACAATCCAGTGTTAAAAACAGACAGACAAATACCAATTCTCAGATTGTGTGACGTGTCACCAAGTTACGTGCTATGGGAAACCACAGAAGAGAGTAGTGGCATAGGGTGGACTGTGGTGCTTTTATGAGCAGGAAGCACAGCAAATGTTTTGAATAAAGAGTAAAATTCACTGAGCAAATAGGCGGAAAGGGTGTTCTGGGAAGAGATAATGACAACATGAGAAAAGGCCTGGGAAAAGAGGCTTCGTGTACCCTAAGATATATGCCTTGGCATGACGCACCATTAAAGGCATCTCCCACGTGCTCAACTCATGAGTTTGACAATCAACAGTTCTTTCTAAGAGAGGGTTAATGCCCCCAGCTTTGCCGGAACTTTATTCCAGAAATTACTCCATACAGTTCAACCTGATGATCCCTTTCAGCTCCACTTGGCAATATTTCTTTATCACCTCAACAAATTGACTTGGGCTTCAATTAAATGAGGACATTGTAAGCACAGGCGAGGCAATTAGAGGGCAGTCTAGGTGAAGTAAGGTGGGTAGGATTACTTCTCCAGGCTGAGTTTCAAATTCAATGTTAGTTAATTAACTCCATAGAGTTTTAGCTTCTCTCCTCGCCCAAATGTAATCTCCTTCCCACTAGTCAACAGAAAGACAAGAAAATAAGATTTTTCAGAGGCACAAAAAACACAGGGCATTCAGCCCCAGGCATGTGAGCAAACCTTATGAGACTACAATTGCTATTTCAGGCCTGAGCCACCACTGTCCTAGGCTGACCTACATAATTACGTCAGTATTGATGCCATTGTGCTCTTCCTGTTAGTGAGATTGCCAGAAAATACAGGTAGGTATGTGAGGGGTACATAAAAAGAAATCATTTTGACAATTATATCTGGACCAGCTATACATTTGGATAGTGTTATCTCCAGAGTTTACCGTGAGAATTTACCAAAAAAGATCACATTTATTCCTATGATGTTAACATTACAAAACATTTTCATTTTCTTTCAATTTGTTTTTGATATTCGTTTGCTTCTAGAGCCTCATGAAGGACACAGGATATGAAGAATATCTCATTCTATAAATTGATGTTTCTCGATTGTGAGCAATCCCCCCACCACCACCACCACCACCCCACCGAAGGCATTTGACAGTATCTGGAGACATTTCTCATCCCAACAGAGGACGTGCTACTGGCATCCAGGCAGGCCAGTGATGCTGCCAAACATCCCATAACACATAGGAAAAAAAATTATCACCCCAACAAAGAGTTATCTGACCCAAATACTGATAGTGCTGCTGTTAAGAAACTCTGCTCTAAGTTTAGATTTAATTTCTCGAAGTGTAAAATAACTACCAAGGCCATGCCTGTCCTTTTGATTTTATATCCTTTTCTAATAATTTTATTTTTTTATTAAGTCTTTTGTACATAGATCATAAATACATTTATGCTCATTTCAGTGTGTTGATTATTTGTACAAACTGGAGTGCTTACATCATAAGTGCCTCAATGTGTCATCAGGTCCCACACTCCACTGCAGTGATTCTCACTAAATCCCTGGCCACATGTGTGTTCCCTTACCCCAGCCCTCTGCCTCCCTTAGCCTCATGACACTTAACCCTGTTACCTCATTCTCCCTTTATCTTCTCACACCAATCAGCCCTTCCCTACATCTGTTGATTTCCCATTTAGATGAAAAAGATAGTATATAGTTTTGTATGTTCCTTACCAGTACCTACTTTTCTCTCTTTCTCTCATCTTTAGTGGCACCCAATTTATAAATCTCTACCCCTGGATAAACTAATTTTCCACTCTTCCTACATTTATTTATCCAGGCTCCTGAGCAATGCTGAAGAAAATCTTGCAAACAAAACTGTTGGGGTAAGGGTGTTTATTAAATCCTCCCCTTCCGAGCTCTCTCTCTCTCCCACGTTCTTATTTATAAGAGTTATTCTTATAAATAACTCTAAATATTTCCGCCTCTCTACTCCAAATCTTCACTCAGTCAAGATTTGAATTTGTTTTTGAACAAAAACACCAGTCTAGCAATCATTTATTTTCCTATCCATGTCTCAAATTTGATACAATTCACCCCATCTTTATCACTTTCCAGCTGGTCAGCTCTACTTCACCTGTTCCATTCCACCATTCTATTTCTTAACTAATCCAAAGTTGGGTCTCAACTGTCATTCTCATCACCTACATACTTAATATTATTCCATTTGGTGACTGTCTATGTGTCTTCCACTTCCTAAATAAAACACTCTTAGTCTTCTGTCCTCTTTTAATTATAACTCCTTCTCTTATTTTTTCAGAATTACGTTTATGAAAAAGTATGTTTTCCCTTGGTTCCTTCATTCCATTCTATGTCTCAACCAACTGAAATTTAGCTTCACCTTGAAACAAGGATGGAAGGGGCTTGGGACGAGAAGGCAGTAAGAGCAGATATATAAGATGTGAAAGCAGCAACACTAACAGAGTCAGTCACTGACTACCTTGCCTGGCCTTTGACTTGAGGGACTAAATAGAAAGTCATAGAAGACACCAAGGAATGGACTTCAAACAGGAATGCAGGACTTCAAACTGTAATCAGGGGCTGGAGAAGAAAGAAAATGTTGACTCTAAGTCTTATTTATTGTATGACCTTCACAACCACACTTTCAACCGCTCAAATCCAAGTTTATTAGTCATAGTGGTCATGGTAGGCTAACTGCTAAAACAACTCCCAAATTTCAATGGCTTCATACTATAAAGGATCCTTTTCTCAGGTAAAGAGCCCTCTGTTCTGTATAGTCATTCAAGGACCCAGATTCCTTTCACTCAGTGGCTGTACCATGCCCTAGGCTTAAAGTCTTCCACTAAATCTATTGCATCTAATGAGCTTATGGAAAAGAGAATGTACATGGGGAGGTCACTTAAGGGGACAAATGTGGAAGTGGCACATACACTTCATTGACTTCAGTGATATGGCTCCACCCAATGCAAGAAAGAATAAGAAATGGAGTCCGACTAAGAAGAAAAGGAAAGAAACTTGGGGTTATAAAGAAGCCGGTGTTAACAATGAGCATCTCCAAAGTGAAGCCCATCCTTATATTCCCTCCCTTGAGAAATGGGCCTCTAGCCCAGTCAAACTGATGTAAGAACCTGTTGAAGGCTGTCACCTTCTACATATCTGCCACTATAAACATAAGTCCTATTGGTTCTTTCTATAGAATCTGCCCCTTTCTTTCTACCCATTTCAAGTCCAAAGCCTTAACCACTTGGCCATCTCTGCTTTCTACCCATTTCAAAAATACCTTGGGTGGTTCATGTTCTACCTGGAATGTTTTGGGAACTCCTGAACTTGTCTTCTGCTTGGAATCTTACTCCTGTCTTCAGTGTAGTTTCCACAAAGTAACGTCTCAAAATGAAAACTGTCTGACCACATCACCCCAAGCTTAAATTCCTTTAGTGACTGATAATCGTCCTTACAGTAATCCAGATTCTTCTATACGACAAATGGAGGCCCTTCATTATCTGGACCCCATTTACTCTTCATCTTAACATCATCACTCACTGATATTCTGCATTCCAGCCTTCAAACTACTGTACCTTGAATTCCTGGATTTCTTTCTTACATCCTTTTAACCCTAGCCATTACCTAGACCAGAAATGCCCTTCCTAATTTTCTACCCCTATATTCCTCTTTTGGATGTCTCCTACTCATGCCACTCATCTCTATAACCATTGTTTCCAGAAAGCCTTCACCATCCTTAAGATTATCTAGCTCCCTTCAGTCAGTTTCAAAAAGAAGGCCGCTGCACAAACCTCCTTCATAGTGTTTCCCTTGCTGTCATTTATATGCCCATTTTAGATCATTCACTAGATACTTTACCCATCTAGATGGCATCTGACATATAGAAGTACTCAACACATATCCATAGAACTCAAGCCACATACATCATTAAAATGATAATTGAATTATTATAAGTTGTTCATTTTTGAAGTGACAAAGAGGGTTTACTGCTACCTTCTATGACCTAACATGTGCTAGACAAAATATTAATGTTAGAAAATAAAAAGATCAATAATCGTAAATAATATCTTCCCAAAAGTGGCACTCAGAATCACCAAACTGCAATTGTCCATTCTATTTCTGAAATATTATTGGTGACTATAATCCTTCTTTTGAATATATTTTCAACTACTTTTTCCTATCCCCTTCCATTATACTCATCTGATTAAAAAGAAAGAATTTTTCCTAGTTGAATCTAATTCTTTGGCTACTTTGGGGCTTAATATAGCTAGAGAAAATTCCATGATGGATGCTGACTGGGCTTATGCAAACTGAAACCATTAGAGCTGCCCATCAATCCCACTATATTTTTTAATACAATTTATTATTCCATGCTCTTAAAATTCCATTTAATTCCTCATTTTTTCTCAAATATCTAGCTTCCTTCCATGCTCCGGATTTCAGCCAATGACCTGGCTGATTATTTCATTGAGATAATGGAAGCAAGCAGAATAGAACTCCTGCTAGCTACCTTTCATGTGTACATATATCCCTATCCATATCTTCTTCCTTCTTCCTGTTATAGTAGAAAAGATATCTGTACTTTTATCTAAGATAAGTTCCTCATTTCTATTATAAATTCCATTCCTTCTTTAATCAAGGAATCCATTTTTTTTTTAATTATTCATCCTCTCTACTGCAATATAAGAGAGTGTCTTCATTCTCATTCTCTCTCTCCTCTCTCTCATTGTCATGGATCATTCTTCTCAGCATTAAAACATTCTCATTAACATTGTCCATCTTAAAATACAGCTCTCTTTGACCTCACAATCCTCTCCAGTTCCTGACCCATTTTGTCCTTTCTCTTACAGCAAACTCCTCTAAAGTTTTGTTGCCTCCTCAATCTGCTTTTCTGTATACTTCACATAACTTCTCTTAGCAGGAAGCCACAACCTTCCCATTGCCAGGTTTAGATGTAAACTCTCAGATGTCTTCTTAGCCACCTGATCTACACTATTTAATACAACTGATCAGTCCATTCCCCTCCTTCAAACATGTTCTTCATTTTGCCCCCAGAGCATCACTCTTGGTTTTCATTCTGGCTTCTCCTTCCCAGTCTTATGGATGTTTCTCATGTTCCTGGTTCCTGGTTTCTAAACACCATATGACTTCGAGATCAAGATTTGGGTTCCTTCTGTCTTTTAGCCACAGAATCTGTACGTGATTTCCTTTAGTCTCATTACTCTAAGGGCAATTACAAGCAAATGACATACACATTTAAAAATCTAATATAAATTTCTCCTCTGAAGTACAGACCCTTATTTGTAGCCACCTACTCTACATCCATAGCTAAGAAATATTTCAGACTGAATATACACAAGTCCTAACTTTGTATTCCCAGTCAAACTTCTAGTCCATCAGCCATACCTCAGTAAAGTGCAATTTCAGGCTTCATGGAATTGCTCTCATCAAAAATCTTAAAGAGTCATAATTCCTTTTTCCCCCTTTTATCTCACATCTGATCTTGCTGTCTTTATTTTCAGAATACACCTAGATTCTAAGTGTTTGGGGGGGGGGGGGGCCTTTTACCAATATTACCGTGAGACCAAACCATCATCTCTCTCCTGGGTTTTTATTACAGCCTCCTAACTAATCTCCCTGTTTCACCTCGGGATCCTTGTAGACCTCCTCTTAACATCAGACAGAACGATCTTTTAAAATGCAAGCACATGTCAGGTCATGTAACTTCTAGTGCTTTCTATACCACTCAGAATAAAAATAAAACTCTAACCACACCTGACCTTACTCCTGCTCTGTCTCCCATGTCTCGTACCACTCCTGCCCTTGCTCACCACATTTTATCCACAGTGGCCGCTGTTATGATCCCTGGAGCATCATACACCCTCCCACCTTGCATTTACTCCTCTGCCGGAAACGTTTTTCCTTCAGGAAGCCAAACGGCTTAACCCTTCTTTATCCTTCATTATTACATCATGAGAAATATCCTCTGTACCCTCTCCAGCTAAAGTCAAATTCTCTTTCTCTGCCCTTTGCCTACTTTGCTTTTGCTTCTTAGTGTTTTTCACAACTGAATATTATTTACCTGTTCATGAACTGTATCCTCCATTATGATACAAGAATGAAGTCAGCTCCTTGAGGGGAAAAACGTTTGTACTACTCAGTGCAGTATTTCTAGAAATTAGAAGAATTGCAGGCATGTAGTAATAACAATCAATGAATGCTTATTATGTAGTCGCTAGACTGCTTGTGTCAGGCAGCTTTAGAAATGACAATACAGATAGGGTAGTGTGCCATCACGGGTAAAACTACAGACTCTGAAAATGCTGACTTTAAATCCCGGATCTAATATTTATCACCAGTGTTATTTGACAAAGCCTATCTGTGCACTGGCTTTCTCATCTGCAAAATGAACATAATCTTAGTAACCAAATTAATGGACTATTGAAAGGATTAAATTGAACTAATGTATATGAAGTATTCATAACAGGACTTGGGAATGATCTTTTTAGTACCTGACCATTTGCAAAGGAATTTTACATACCTCATTACACCCCATCCTCACAACCACACTATGAGTCATACGTAATCCTGTGTTAGAGGTGAGACGAAGGCACAGCGAAGTACATAAGCGTCCATACATGTACGCACACGTGGACGCACTGACATCTGCATAGACACAGAGCCTGTCCTGCTTGATGAGCTCCTATTCCCCCTTCCCACCCCATGCCCACATTGCTGCTCCAAGGGTACAGACTTGCCTTGACCTCTCTCCACCCTACTGCCCTTGCTGCTGACCTTAATGAATGAATTTCTTCCAGCCTTGTCTCTCCACTGCACTTTGAGCCCTTTCCAGGCGTTGTGCCTTTCCCATCATGCTGCTCTGCATATACTAGGAGACCCATACTTTTTTCCCCTAGTATGACACAGTCAGCCAGAATCCATGTCTCTGGCTTTAACACCAGTCCCACAAGCTGCTATTGAAGGATGTCCTACCTGGTAAAATCTCTACTGCAAATTATCCCCCAAGGAGTGTCTCATGTGTGCCACATTATTCCTCTCCCATCTCTCTGAATGCTGCAGTGATCCTCATTTTAGGTAGAGCTGTGCCAATAAAATTACACTTCTGGTCTCTGGTCCTTAACTCCAGCACCCAGGTGCCATATCATGGTAGAGAGAAACTATTTGTCTTGACTGTCGTCCATATTGTTTTGATTCAGCAAAGAAAGGAAAAAAACAATTTGATATGATATCTCAGAGGGTCAAAGGATATAATACTTGTCTTATTGACCACAGTTGGAGAAGTTAGCAAGCAATTGTCTACCTTGTGGAGAGCACCCCGAATATGCTTTCTGCCTCTTCTTAATTTTCCAAAAGAAATTAAATGTGGAGTCCCCCAGCAGAAGAGGAACTTGTAAAGAAAGTTCACTCCCCATGCTAGGGCATATGGCCATGCAGCCACCCAGATTCAGTGCCCCATGATGTGTGTAGCAAATGGTAAATTGGGAAATAGCTATATTCCCCCAACTCTTTCTGTGGCCACACCCCCTTGGCAATTTCATGTAATTGTAATATAATTGTATGTGATATGGCTTATATCCCCTTCTCTCAAATATGACCTGGTTTTCTGTCTTGCTTTGGCCAATGAAATGTAGTGGAAGTTATGAACTGTCAATGCTGAGCTCAGGCCTCTACATTTTATTCATTCCCTGCTGAACTTCCTTGTGAACAAACCCAAGCTACCCATCCAAATAGGTGATGTGGTTAAAGTCTGCCACAGTGATGAGTAATAGAATCCAAAGCAGAACAAAACTCTCAACTATCTAGGCTCTAATCATGATGCTTTTTCCAGTGTACATATTCCCCAACCCTACCTTTCCCAAAGTTATTTGCATCCATCATAATGCAACCGACACAATTATCTCCACTGGAAAAGAGGGCATGATTCTGACCAAGAGTTGTCATATAATTTACTTTGCTAGTTAATGTTCTTGCAGTGGCAGACTCTGTTACTGTCTTATCTGTAAGGCATCAGCACTCACCTCTTCTTTGCATTCTAACTCTAAGGCTTCTAATGGAAAGCAATGGGGCCCCTGACACAGAGATGTTCCCTGTCTGCTGGAGCCCAGAATCTGCGAGCCAGCTTTAGAAGTTAGTATGTGAATACCCTGGCTCACTCAACACACAGGTGGGAATATTCTGAAGCACATTCTACACTGTTTCCCATTGTCCTCATGGGACTGAGCTCACTGCTCACTGCAGGAAACAGCCTGGGAATATAGCCTTAATCACTCCCTTCCCTTTCCTGTCTCACTACCTCACTTCTGGCCTGGAATCACTTTATAAATTATTTGCAAGTACATCTTCATCTCATTATCTACTTCTGAGAGGACCCCATCCAAGATACTTGACAGGCAGTGATCAGCAAGCCTTTTTTCTTTTTTAATTTCAGATTAATATGAGGGTACAGATGATAACACTGTTTGCCTTTATTAGGTAAAGTTCAAGACGTAGTTGAGCCCTTCACCCAGAGGGTGTACTGTATACCTTTACATTGTGCCCACTAGGTGAGAACTTATGAATCCTCCTGAGACTTTTTTCTTAAAAGGCAAGGTTTGTGGATTATGTGGTTTCTGTCACAACTATTCAACACTACCGTTGTAGCATAAAAGCAGTCATAGATAATACTTTAAATGAAGGCACATGAATGCCTTCCCGTAAAACTTTATCTACAAAAAATAAGTGGCAGGCCACATTTGGTCCATGAGCTATAGTCTACCTACTCTTGGGACAATCTAATAGGACGATTCTAGCTACCTTATGCAAAAGAGAATTTATTGGAAGGACACTGGATAACTCTTAGTCAAAGAAAATTTAGAAAACTGGGATTAGAAAGGAGCGGGAACAGAGATCTAGGAAACAGAAAGTGATTATCGTTTCTTTAGACCACAGCCCCAGAATTCATCAGTTCCAGCTGAGTTTTGTACCACTGACTTTCCACTCAAGTGTCAGTGAGTCAGGATGGAGAAATCATAGAAATGGCTTGGTTCAAGAGTCCGCTCCTTGGCTAAGGGAGAGCAAGGCTAGAACGCTTGATTGATGCTCCTAAGAGATGATACCCAATAAAGAAGAGGTATATTGCCCTTAGAAATCAGGGTGATAGTGCCAAAAGAAGATGAATTGGATGGTGCATGGCCACAGAAACGTCCTCCACATTTGCTGGTCTGTCATTTTGTTCTATGTTCTATGTTCTGTGGGTTCCACTTTAATACTTCTTTTTTCCAACTATCCACATGATCCGTGTTTTTCCTTCTCAACTCTGACCTTCTCAAATTTCCTTAACATTCTTCAGGATCACTAGTACTTATGAAAGTTTATTCATTAAATAATAGAACTAATTTGCAATCCAGGAAAACTCATCTGTTAATTTCATGGTCCTGCAAAATATTAAAAGGGTGACTTTGTAAACAATTCAGCACCCCAAATCCATCCCTTCCTTTACATATATGTCATTCTCTGTTAAGAGATCTTAGAAGATCATCCTGTGCTGTCTGTCCATAGCACATTTTAGTGGGCAATATTTTACTATTTTGCTAAGAAATAAGTATGGCTATCTATAAGTTTTCCAGATAATTCAAATATTGAATAAAACTAAGCTGTCAAAATGTTGCTGCTAATTCCTGTTTCTAGCCAAAACATCTTCCTCTGATTGTACTAGCAAGGTCAGTATGGAGTCACAGTCCTCCGCACACCAATCTTAGGATTCTGGCCCTACATATGGCAGTGCTACATGGATCTGTGACATTTTATAACTCTTCTTAAGTAACTTAGTATAAATGTCACTAGGCTATTGGAAAAATAAATGGATGACCTTTAAATATGATCATTAATTAGCTCTTTCCTTGTCCAAGCATGACTTTCTGCCCTCCTACACAAACTCCAAATGTTACACTTATCTGAACCTGACCACTCTAATTATCATAGCCCTAATCTTACTTTGACCATCTTATGTTCAGAGCTAGAGAAGTTGTTTATCAAATGTTGCTCACTGCAGTGGGGCTTGACTTCTGTAATCCATTTAACATATGATTTTCTTTTTGTTGAATAAAAGTTTAGGTGTCTTGCTCATAGATGTTTTGAGAAAAGTGTTATTTATTGGGTTAACTGAAATTTATTTTTAAAATTAACTTGACCTTTATTTTACCACCTACATGTAGCTACTAGAAAATGTAAAGTAATACATGGGAAGACCATTATCCTAAGTGATGTATGTGAAGAATGTAAAAACAAACACCAGATGTACTCACTATTTAATTGAAACTAACCAATGAGGACATATGCGTGTAGAAGGAAGTAAAACCTAATAGAAATCAGACAGGAGGGAGGGAGATGAGGAGATGAGTGAAAACCCACTTAATGGGTACAATGAACACTCTCTGAGTGATGGGCACACTTAAAACCATGACTCAGCATTATAAAAGTAATCCATGTAACCAAAAATATTTCTATTTCCGTAATACTTTGAAATAAAAAAAATAAAAATATAGTTATATGTACATAAGGTAGCTAGAATCATAACCTATATGTACATATAGCTATATTTTTATTTTTTTATTTCAAAGTATTACAGAAGTAGAAATATTTTTGGTTACATGGATTACTTTTATAATGCTGAGTCATTGGTTTTAAGCGTGGGTATGGGTTTAATATACCCACAGCTTACACAGAGCCCTTAATAAGTGGAAAATGTGGGCACACTTACAATGTGTATAAAGATTTCTGTTAACATGGGACACCTACCAATCACATAACCACTCAGAGATTTGACTGCTGCTTCTTCCCTAGAGAGTTTAGTCATGTTGTGAATCAACTTATTTAAAAAGAAGTCTATAAACTAAACTGAAAACATTTCAGGACTTTCAATGTTAGTAAAAGAAAGAAGGCTTGGATCACAGCTACATTATTAATAATACTCATAGCAACTATACAATCAGAATGCCATCTGTTGGGCAATGATAATGAGGGACACACTGCAGAAGAAAACAGCACAGAATAATAATCTTTCCTACCAGAAGAATCAGGAGCTCCTGTCTGTTGTTTGCTTTCCTCTAATGCTCACAGAGCTTATTTTGGTATAAAGTTTAAATGGAGCTGACCATTTCTTTGTTAGCCTTTGACTCTCAGTGGTTCTATCTGCAAAAAATAATCAACATCAAACCCCAAGATTTTCAGAGTAAGGACTGGGAACCTTGCGGGAGGAAGCAGCAGAGAAAAGGAAGAAAGGAAAGAAGAAAGGAGGGAAGGAAAGAAATAGTTAACCATGTGTGTCCATCTCTAAAGTAAGGCAAGACTTGAACTGGATCCTAGGGAAGCTTTCATCTTTGAAAAATCACTGATTTAAGGAAAACATTTAGCCTCAAAACAATGCCTTCGAGAATGTTTCACTTATACGTATGAATGAAAAAGTACAGAGAAGGAAAGAAAATGTAAAAAAGAAAATGTAATAATGATGAAAAAGAAGAGTAAAGAGGAGATGAAGAGGATGAAAAGGAGAGAAAATGGAGTCAGGCAGATTCTTTGGCCTATCTTCTTCACGTGGGAGACACGCTTCTTTATTAACATGAAGAGGCAATAACCACTGGCTTACTGAACACTCCCTCCTCAGACCAGGCACGGGTTGGACACTTGGTACACATCTTCAAACCTCAGCCCTGCATGTAAACATTATTCTAGGAAACTAAGATTCAAATAAATTTAGGTAAAATACATTAGTCAAAGTCACTAAGTGACAGAATAATAATTTAAATTGAAGTCTGCCAACCTGCAAAGCCCATTACTTCTCCACTTCTCCTAAAAGATCTGCCCATATCTTCACCCTACTTTTTCAAATCAGAGTTTACTTCCTGATTAGGCTCTGACAAAAAGGCAACCTCTTTGAAGTCAGCTATCCCTCTAGCATCTGGGGTAAGTACTGTCTAATATAGTAGCCACCAACTATATAATTTAGAAAATCATTCCTGATCTCAAAGACCTAGATCAAAAACAAGACTGTAAAATGCCATTAATAATTTTCATATAAATTATATGTTAATAGGATAATATTTGAAAATGTTGTGTTAAAACAAAATATATTATTTATGACCTCAAGTGCACTTGTTTAATTTCACTCTTTAAATGGGGCAACTAGAAAATTTTAAATTGTTTTTGTGGTCCATGTTATGTTTCTCTTGGACAGCACTGCTCTGGGCTATAAAGAGAAGGCTTGCTATTGGCAGCCAAACAGCTTACATGTTGTTGCTGGCATATGCCATAAGATTGTAAGAAGGTTCTTCTGAAAAATTAAATCTGTCCACCTGATGGTGGGTGGAAGACACAGTGTGCTCCACCCCCTTTAATAGACCTGGGCCCTCACTCTGCAGCTTCAGCGACTACTGGCTGGTAACACAGCTGCTACTTGCTCTGGAAAAATTTTCCTGGTCTGATAGTAGCCACCTGTTACAACCCTCCTTCACCTTCCTACCTCAAAAGAAGCATCCAATGATCAGTGATCCGTACGTAGGCGTCCAAAGGCCAGCGTGGTCTAAAAAGTGGGACACTTCAAGGCCCAAAATGCCAATGATTTATCTGCAAAAAGAAAGTCATAGAAATTCCATTTAAAATCTCTTCCCATCTAGAACACATAAGAAAGAACTTAAGCCTTTATAATAAATATTTAATCTACATATTAAAAGCAGGACCTTCATTCAGGCTACATGGCAGGTACCCGGGGCCTCTTGAGGGGGGCTATCTGTCCTTGCTTCAAGGACAGACAAATCTGTGGTGCTATTTATGACCCAGAGTCCCCTGTGGAACATACCAGGCTTAAACTTGATGTTGCTTTGTTCCTTCCCTTGACCTATCCTGATTAGCTTTCTTCTTTATGATTATGGGAAATGTAGAAAACAGGTGGAAGTTAGGTGTCTCTTAATAAATGTTAGTTCATGCCTTGCGCCCAGAAGGGGTGGCACGCACCAAGGCCCCGCCCCCCTCCTTCCGTCCCTCTAAGGGACTTTACCTAACAAATGCAATCAGTGCAACCTGGCTTATTGTACCCTCAATGAATCCCCAACAATTAAAAAAAAAGATCCCCCCCCAAAAAAAAAATAAATGTTTGTCCAATCTAGAAAGTTCTTGTCCAGGATTGCACATGCAGTTCTTTTTTATTTTTTTTATTTTGACAAATAAAATTCTATAAATGTAAGATGAACAACGTGATGATTTGATTACATGTATACTGTGAAATGATTTCTGTAATAAAGTTAGTTAACATCCAACGCCTCACATAGTTGTGTGTGTGTGTGGTGAGAATACTCAAGATCTACCCTCTTAGCAAATTTCAAGTATACAATACAGTATTGTTGTTTTCCAGACTACCATTTCACCTTTCCTGTTTGTGACAGCGCAGGAATTGAACTTGCTTTCTAAGCCTTTATGTCTGTTTTTGTCTCTCACTGTTACCTACTTTTCTTTCTCAGCTCTTTTTATCATCACTTTTCTTCTCCAAGAGTTAGCTCTTTTTTTTTTTATTCTTGTATTTTTTTTTTCCACTTTGGTTTTGAACGTTTCCTCTTCTATCTGAAGAAACATGTTTCCCTTCCTGATTTTCCTGCTACCATACTTCACCCAGATCCCCTTTAGCAGACCAGCACACCTATCTGAGGCTGAGTATTAGCTGCTAACAGCTCACAGCTATACCCTTCTTCTAAAAATTGCCCTCTGATAGGAGCTGCCTCACTCAGAAATATCTGGAAGTCTATGCCTTCCTTGTGGAAAAGCCTGCAGCCAGTGACTGGCTGATGCAGAGCAGTAAAAGGCCAGTGTGCTTGTCTCAACCACGTGGTCCAACCACATGCCAGCATTTATATCTCAGAACTCCCCATGGTCAGGTTGGGGCTACATTTCAGTTACACCTGCCTCTTTGCCCACCTTCTTCCTTATAGTATCCTGGTTCCCTCATTTCCTTACAAGTTTCAACTGAAAACCCTATTGCAATAAATCATTTATATAATAATCTGACACAATTTTTAAGGGACTGAAATAAGTCGACTTTCCATCAACTTTTCTCCCTCAGTAACTTTTCCCTTTCACTTTCACATTTCATTTGTTACTTCATTTTTTTTACCTTAAAACTTACAAAACACATATTTTCTCTCTCAAGAGACCGATGGTAAACAGAAAGATCATTCTTTGGAGGCTTTCTTTCCTAAAATATCTCTGTAGTTTCCTGGCACCTCTAAAATGTCCCAGTTTTACCAAGTTATTTAATCCCTGCTTGACCAGCAAATACAGATATAGAAATTTTAGCTAGGAAAAGACATCACTAACATGAGTTCCATAATTGCTTTTTTAAATCTGACCTTGTCAACTTTTTCTTGGCTGGCCACAACAAAGCCCCTTACTCATGAAAGCCACTAGAGGGGAGATAATCTGGCTGCTGTGTGGCTCAGCTGTCTTTGTTCCTCTGGTACACATGGTCCCTAAACTCCATCCAAAGTCTCTACTGAGCACCTCTCTTGGATCCACATAGAAACGTCCTCTGTATTGTACACTTTGGCAAGGGTTCTCCTTTCAAGTATGTTGGGGAAGCTATACACGACAGACTTCTCCACTGAATATATCCTCAATTATTCCATAAATGCACAAATCGCATGCAAAGCATTTACATGGCATAGATGTGGTGGGGGTTGGAAGCAAAATTTTGCTCTGGCCATTGACCTACCTCACCAGAAAAATTTCCACTCTCCAATCTATTCCCCAATGCATTATTGAACTCAATATCAACTGAGGTTTAACCTCTGCTGTAGCTTTGTTAAATTCCTGTGAATTTTTGTAAAAATTCTCTGAATGAAAGCCTCTCTTCTCCAGCAAAAGATGAACAAAAATTGGCACAGATTTCTTTGCAGATAAATGGCCTGAAATTGTCACTGTTTGAGTGCTCGAGGTGGTGATACATTTACCTGCGCTCATATGGCTTCTTTGCATTCAGGCTATCGTTCACCTTCTTCTTTTCAGAGAATAAATGTAAAGCCTATTTTCTTTCACCTTTGTTTAATTAATAGAAACACTTCCCAGAGGATTAACTTCTTTAAAATTTTAATGGAGTCCCTGAGCTCTCGAGTTGCTTTGCCGTGACACAACACATAATTGTTATGATTCTTTAGCTTTTGTAATTGTGTGACTACAATGTGCACCCATGCTAGAAGGTTAAATGGGTTGAAACATGATTTTAAAAGAGGGTTAATGAAGGAGAGAGTTTATAGGCCCTGCTGTTTTTCCTAACCCGCATGGATGATGAGTACTGCTTACGTATCTCTGAGATCCATCACTTTTTAGTGAAAAATGCCCTGGGCTTAGAGGAAAAACCCCTTTAATCCAGGGCCAAAGTGAAAGTGAAACTTTCTACTCTCTGTAATGAACAAAGCTCCAGAAGTGGGATTCTCACTCAGGGGCTCTGCACATCTGGGAACACAGTCAATTCCTGAACACCATGAGTGGAAATGAAGAGTTCATACTGTGTCACCTCAAAAAATGAACTCAACAAGGCACTGCAATCTATTATCCAGGCATGAGAATCACTTGCCTAGGTCATCTGAAGACACATCTCTTCTTTCAGATGATTTTTGCTCTATAATTGTTCAATGGGATGTTCCACATTTTACACAGAAATAAATGTAATTCAGTTTCAATTTTAAGAGGCAACAAATCCTTAAATAAAACAGTGACATTTAGCTATGACAAAAATGAGACCCTAGAAGAAAATGATGGCTAGCTTGATAACTGGAAGACACGTGTCCAGAGAGCAGAAATAAGCCAATGTTTGGAGGTTATATTGAAGCTGCTGGTTGTGTCCAACTTTTTAGCTCCTCTGCACCAGATTGGAAAAAGAAGAGTTGTCTTGGGGCACACATTAAATCCACAAACACTGGGAGGGGACTGTTGTGCTCTCTACTAATGGGCACAATGTAAGGTTATATGGCACACATCCTGGGTGTAGGACACAACTACAACCGGGACTTTACTTAACAAATGAAAACATTGTAACCTAAACATTCTGTATGCTAATATTAATCTGAAATAAAATCTCCCAACAAAAAAATGCCCTGGTCCAGGCAGCTTCACACCAGAATTCTATCAAACCTTCAAAGAAGAGCTTACTCCCATACTGCAGAAATTATTCCAAAAAATTGAGGAGAAAGGAACTTTCCACAACATGTTCTATGAGGCAAACATTACCCTGATACCAAAACCAGGAAAAGACCTAACTAAAAAGAAGAAATTCAGACCAATTTCACTAATAAATATAGATGCAAAAATTCTCAACAAAATTCTAACCAATAGATTACAGCCTATCATCAAAAAAGTCATACATCATGATCAAGTAGGTTTCATTCCAGGGATGCAAGGCCTGTTTAACATGAATGTTATTCCCCGTATCAACAAAAGCAAAAACAAAGACCATATGATTCTCTCAAGAGATGCAGAAAAAGCATTTTATAAAATCCAGCATCTTTTTCTAATTAGAACACTGAAGAGAATAGGCAAAGGTAGCACATTTTATTAAACTGATCAAAACTATCTATGACAAACCCACAGCTAATATTTTACTGAATGGAGTAAAACTGAAAGATTTCCACTTAGACCTAGAACCAAAGTTGACCTCCATCGCCATTACTAGTCAACATAGTGCTGGAAGTTCTAGCCAATACAATTAGGCAAGAGAAGGAAATAAAGGGCATCCAAATGGAAGCAAAGAAGTCAAACTCTCCCTCTTTTCTGATGATATGTTCTTATACTTAGAGAACCACAAAGACTCAACCACAAGACTCTTGCAAGTCATCAAAAATATAGTAATGTCTCAGGATACAAAATCAATGTCCACAAGTCAGTAACCTTTGTATATGCCAATAACAGCCAAGATGAGAGGCTAATTAAGGACACAGATCCTTTCACCATAGCTTCAAAAAAATGAAATACCTAGGAATATACCTAACAAAAGAGGTGAAGAACTTCTATGAAGAAAATTATGAAACCCTAAGAAAGGAAATAGCAGAGGATATTAACAAATGGAAGAACATACCATGCTCATGGCTGGGAATAATCAACATTGTTAAAATGTCTCTACTTCCCAAAGCGATCTACCTATTCAATGCCATTCCTATCAAAATACCAACATCATACTTTCAAGACTTGTAAAAAATAATTCATCGTTTTGTATGGAACCAGAAAAAAACCTGTATAGCTAAGGAAGGTCTTAGTAGTAAAAACAAACCCAGGGACATCACTGTGCCAGACTTTAGCATCACTGTACAGCATGGTACTGACAAAAAATAGAGCCATAGACATTTAGAATCAAATAGAAAACCAGGAAATGAAACTAACATCTTATAGCCATCTAATCTTCAATAAACCAATGAACGTATGCTGGGGGAAAGACTCCTATTCAATAAATGGTGCTTGGACAACTGGATATCCACATGTAAAAGACTGAAACTGGACTCGTACTTTTCTCCACTCACAAAAATTGATTCAAGATGGATAAAAGACATAAATTTAAGGCAATGAAGTGATAAAAATCTTTGAAGAAAGTATTGGAAAAACACTTGAAGATTTCAGTTTGGGGAAAGACTTTATGAAGACGACTTCCATGGCAATTGTAACAACAACAAAAAAATAAATAAATGGGACTTAATTAAACTGAAAAGCTTCTGTATAGCTAAGGAGACAACAACCAAAGCAAATAGACAACCTACCCAATAGGAAAGGATATCTGCATATTTTGAACCAGACCAAAGCTTGATAACTAGGATCTTTAGGGAACTTAAATTAATCCAAATGAAAAAAGCCAACAATCCCATATATCAATGGGCAAGAGAGATGAATAGAACCTTATCTAAAGAAGACAGACGAATGGCTAGTAAACATATGAATAAATGCTCATCGTCCCCAATTATTAGAGAAATGCAAATCAAAACCCCCCTGAGATATCTAACCTGTGAGAATGGCCCACATCACAAAATCTCAAAACTGCAGATGCTGACATGGATGTGGAGAGAAGGGAACACTTTTACACTGCTGGTGGGACTGCAAACTAATACAACCTTTTCAAAAGGAAGTATGGAGAACCCACAAAGAACTCAAACTAGACTTCCCATTTGATCCTGCAACCCCATTACTGGGCATCTACCCAGAAGGAAAAATATCCTTCTACCATAAAGATATTTGCACTACACTGTTTATTATTGCAGCTCAATTTACAATCTCCAAAATGTGGAAATAGCCTCAATGCCCACCAACCCAGGAATGGATTAACAAGCTGTGATATATGTATACCATGGAATACTATTCAGCCATTAAAAAAGATAGAGACTTTACAATCTTTGCATTAACCTGGATGGAAGTGGAACACATTATCCTTAGTAAAGCATCACAAGAATGGAGAAGCACAAATCCTATGTACTCAATTTTGATATGAGGATAATTAATGACCTAGTACATGGTGGGGGGTGAGGGAAGGGAGAGCAGAGAGAGAAGAGAGAAGGAGGTAGAGGCATGGGAAAGGAAGAGCAGAGAGAGGGAAGGAGAGAGGGGGTGGGGTCTCGGTGTGCGACACAACTTTTGGGGGCAAGACACAATTATAAGAGAGACTTTACCAAACAAATGCAATCAATGTAACCTGGTTTCTTGTACCCTCAATGAAACACCAACAATAAAAATAAATTTAAAAAAAAATTTATAATTATCTCAAAATAAAAATTTTGAAACAGCAAAAAAATACATAAATAAATAAACAAATAAATACACAAACACTAACGAAAGCTGTTGAGGAAAAAAAAAAACCTAAGCATAATTTTTGTGATACCTGCTACCACTAATAAGTAAAAGAAGTCCTCACATAATCCTTATGTGGCCTGTGGGCTACAAGTTGGATACCCTTTCATTACAAAAGTAAAATGAATGACTTGAGTAATTTGTAAGTTCCTCTTTACCAAAAGTATTCAAGCACAGGGTAGATAGCATTTCACAAAAGACTTTCATATTCAAGTTATTTGTCTATTCTAATGCCGAAATTCCAGACTTTGTTGAGAGGGGCAGGAGTTACCACAGAGTGACCCTAAATCTGAACAAAGGGTGAAATGACTGTGATTGGGCTATGTTAAAGCTTTCTCTCTGTGTGTGTGTGTGATAAGTTTATAAGAGAATTATCCAGTAGTTGAAATGCAAAACTGAGAAAAATAAATCCTTTAGCTTTTTATAGAAACTTAATTTTCAGGTTGCAGCCTTGTTTACCAGGGAGTTGCTATGTTCACCTGCTTTTGGCAATAGGTCAATATTTTTTATAAACCTCCTGAAAAACATTTAATGGCAGCAAGTATTGAGTTTTTACTCCTTTTTCTCTACTTATCAAAGTTAGTTATGGTATAAATTATACCATGAATGGTCATAAGAAAAACATTTCAAAAAAGTTACTTTAGAATCTATAGTATATTTTAACTGAGAAATAATGTAACTGTAAAAGCTTTCATATCTGAAGCAAAATAATATATCCTAGAATATGCATAAAACTACTCACAAATGGATCCAGTCCACAGGCTGTCATCCAACCAACCCCAACCTTTCCTAGGTTCTCAGTACTGTCCTTCTGGGTACCATGGGCATAATCCATCATTCAATCTACCCACTTCTTCATTATTTTTTTAGTTTACTTCATGGACTTCAAATAAGATTCTTCTTTCCCAGCAAGACATCTCTATTGAGCAATGGATTACATCACCCCGAATTTCATCCTAGAGAATTAAACTTCTACGAATAGTAGTAAAAACAAAATTAGGAAGCTATCAGAATGTCCACAGTGCTCCAATGTGCCTTGAGAGGTTATAAATGGCATTGATGATACAATTTTTTTCCTCAAGAAACCTACAGAAGTGTTACTACTTAAATTCTAAAGTAAGGACTCACGATTCGAATTTTTGTACTTTCAGAATTAATCCTGAAAACACTACTTTCTGCATACTTAAATATTAAAAGCATTCATCTTGGTTAAATGGTCAAATGTTAAGGCTCACATGAGAAGGGAGGATACCTGCTAGCATCTCAGATTCACATCTCTCATCTTAGCACAAAGTAGGACCACTAAGTGGATTGATTGGCAGAGTTTCTCTTCTCTCTCTTTTCTTTTATTAATTTGTGAGTAAATTTAGTTGAATTAAAGCTCAGGAAGGGTGACTATAAATAACATTATTTAGAATCTTTTAAATAACATACGAGGTTGCTCCAAAGTGAACAAGCGACAGTCAGCACTCAAGTATCAATAGTTCACTAATTTACTTCAATTACTATCTTTTGTGCCTATCACATATTGATTAAATTTCCATGGTAAAGAACTTTTCCACCATTACCTCCTTCACTCTTTCTGTCCTTACCTTGACTTACTTTTCATTATACTTGTCTGGCATTATTGTGCATGTGTGTATTCACTTATTTGTTTGCATATTGTCTATACCATCATAGAGAATGCAATTTTTTGAGACAAAAAAATGTTAGTTTTCTTTGCCACCATACTCTTAATTCTCAAATTTCATACACTGTAAATCCTCAATAAAGATTTGTGGGAGGGAGGGAAGAAGAAAGCAAGAAAAAGAAAAAGAAAAAAAAGGAAGGAAGGAATGAAGTGAAAAAGAAAGGAAGGAAGGAAGGCTAGGTATACAGAAAAGTTTCAGTATATCTAAACAAATATTGTCATAAAATATTTCTAAGGAAAGAATACAGATAAAAATGAATTCTCAGCTTCTTAGTAAAGTATCTCAAGAATGGAAGAAAAAGTACCCAATGTACTCAGCCCTACTATGAAACTAATTTGGGGCTTTCACATGAAAGCTATAACCCAGTTACAACCTAAGAACAGGGGGAAGTGGGAAAGGGAGAGGAGGGAGTGGGGTGGTGGGTAGAGGGAGGGGGATTGGTGAGATTATACCTGTGGTGCATCTTACAGGGGTATTTGCGAAACTTGGTAAATGTAGAATGTAAATGTCTTGGCATAGTAACTGAGATAATGCCAGGAAGGCCATGTTAACCATTGTGATGAAAATGTGTCAAATGGTCTATGAATTGAGTGTATGATGCCCCATGATCATATCAATGTACACAGCTACGATTTAATAAAAAAAATAAATAAAATAAAAAAAAATAAACTTTCTAATTATCAGTTTGGCTAAGTGAATGGTTGACTTCATAGTGAACTGTGATCCTGCTTTGTGAGAAGTGGATTCTTGAGAGTAAGAGAAATTAGACAGAAAGGAAAAGGGCATGGTGTAAGGAAACAATCTCATGTGGTAAATTTTATCCTGAAACAGAATGCTTGTTTCATTAAGCAAAAGGCAGGGCAACAGTTAAAAGTTTGGAATGTTTATAGGTTGTCTGTGGAGGTTAAATGAAACTCATAGAAGGGAATTTCTTTTTTTTTTTTTTTTTTGGTAGAGACAGAGTTTCACTTTATGGCCCTTGGTAGAGTGCCATGGTATCATACAGCTCACAGCAACCTCCAACTCCTGGGCTTAAGCGATTCTCTTGTCTCAGCCTTCCGAGTAGCTGGGACTACAGGCGCCTGCCAAGAAGGGAATTTCTGAAGGACTGTACATGTGATCCAGTTGACTATGTATTTCCTTTAAAATATTTTGGCTTGTGATTATGTTTGAACAAATGTTTTAAGCCTTTGATACTTGACGAACCTTACAAAATCAAAACTCTAAATTTGGTGCTTGGTGCACAGTGGTTGCAGTGTCAGCTGGCCACATGTACCAAGGCTGGTGGGTTCAAACTTGGCCCGGGTCAGCTAAACAACAACAAGAAACACACTCTAAATTTGTTTTTTTGAAATATTAAGAGCACTGAAAACCTGAGAAAAACAAATTAGACTTCCTTGATTTATGAAAATGTATAGGAGACATTGTCAAATATGAAATGGGGATTAATTTTGTGTGGGTTATGGTTATATGTATGTTCCAATATTATAAAACATTGCTCTGTCCTAAAATATATTGTCAGTAATAATTTTAATGCATAAAAGAAAAGTTTTTTGTAACTGGCTGAGTCCAAAATTTGTCCTAAAAAAAAAAAATACAGAAATATTAAGAGAGGCTCATGAATTCTCTCAAATTCAAATTCCTTATGTCTTTGGAAAATGAGTACCTTTGGATTAAAAATAGAGTTTTATAACTTTGAAAAAAAATAATGAATTCTCAGAAAAACTACAAAATTGACCTAAAAATTAAAAATATGAATAGATCTGTAACAAGAGATCAAATACTAACAAAAAGTTCCCACACACACACACACACACACACACAAAAAAAGCCATGAATTCTACCAAGCATTTAAAAAGAATTAACATTGATTCTTTTCTTTTTTTTTTTTTTTGCAGTTTTGGCCGAGGCTGGGTTTGAACCCGCCACCTCTGGCATACGGGACCAGCGCCCTATTCCTTTGAGCCACAGGCACTGCCCAACGTTGATTCTTACATTGATTCTTAAAGAATTCTTCCAGAAAAAAGAAGAGGAGGTAATACTTCTCAACTCATTCTATGAAATCATTATTAACCTGATATAAAACTGAAGAAAAAAAATGTCACAAAGAAAAATAACCTCAGATGAATATCCTTTGTGGAAATACATGCAAAAATTCTCAACTAAATAATCCAGAAACTCCTAAAAAAGATTGTATACCATGACTAAGTGGAGTTTATCCCAGGAGTGCACCGATGGTTCAGCATATAAAAATCAATCAGTGTAACACAGTATATTTATAAAATAAAAGACAAAACCTTATCATCATATTTTTTGATACAGACAAATCATTTATAAGAATACACAACAAACTAGAAATGAAAGGGAACTTTCTCAATTACAAATATGCCATATCTGAAAAACTTAACACCTAGTTTCAAACTTAGCAGTGAAATATTGAATGTGTTTCTCCTAAGATCAGAAAAAAGACACAAATTTTCATTCATGCCACCTCTGTTTAACTTTATACTAAAAGCTCTATCAGGGCAATTAGGCAAAAAGATACAAAAGGCATCCAGACTGGAAATGAAGAAGAAAACCTATGTCTATTCACAGATGATATGATACTTATATATATGAAATTTTAAAGAATATTAAAATAAAAAATGTATATACTAAAATAGTAATAATAAAAGAGATATTCAATAATGAGAGATTGATCAATTGTTCACTAGCAGTAAACAATGAAATAGTAAAATTAAGAGATTCCATTTATCATAGCATAATCAAAATAAAATTCTTAGGAACAAATTTAACAAAAGTATAAGAGTTGCATAATGATAACAAAACAACATTCAAATAATTCAAATTCAATAAAATGAGACCTATATAGATTGGAGTACTTTCTGTCTTGCTGGATTGGAAGACTTAACTTTGTTATGATGGCAATACTCCCAAAATTGATCTGCAGATTCAGTGCAATCCTTTTCCAACTTCCCCTTTTGCAGAAATTGACAAGCTGACACTAAAATTCACATTAAAAATGCTAGGAATGTAGAGTAGCAAAACAATCTTGACAAAGAAGAACAAAGTTGGGAACTCACACTTTCTAATTTGAAAATTTATTACAAAGAGGCAGTAATCAAAACAGTGTGGTACTGGCATAAGAATAAACATATAAATCAACATAATAGAATCAAGAGTCCAGAAATAAATGCTTATGTTTCTGGTCAATAAGTTTTTTAACAAGCGTACCAAGACAACTCAGGGGGAAAAGAATCGTCTCTTTAACAAAGAGCTGCAAAGTCTGAATATTAAAAGAGTGAAATTGTTTCTCTATCTCAGATCACATGCAAAAATTAATCCAAAGTGCATCATAGACTAAATGTAACAATTAAAATTGTAGAACTCTTAAAAGAAAACCTAGGGGTAAATCTTCATGACCTTGGAGTTGGCAGTAGCTTCTTAAAGCAATACCAAAGCACAAGCAACAAAAGAAAAAAAAATAGATAAATTGAATATAATGAATATGGAAAGTTTTCATGCTTCAAGGGCCTTCAAGGAGGAAGAAAGACAACTCACCGAATGGGAGAAAATATTTGCAAACCAAATGTCTGATAACAATATACATCCAGAATATATGTGTTTGAAGAACTCATACATCTCAATAGGACAAGATTAAGATCAAATAATCTATTGATGTATTAGTGTAATATTTCCACCAATTAAGGAGAAAATTGACTTCTTGAACTAAATATGTCAATACTTGAGGAAAACCAAAGGATATTGGATTCATCAAGGGCAGAAAATGTGTATTAACTATAGGGATATGTCTAGCTCACAAATCTGACGTAGCAACAGACAAAAAGAATGCACTCAGTGGATTTTTGCCACGTGAACAAATTCAGCCAATCATGTTACAATAGCAAGCAAAGACAATTATTGGTTTTTAGACAGGGACAACTTATT